>NW_007233306.1:115153-165765 GCF_000164805.1 Carlito syrichta | reverse complement strand
CTTTGTGTTCAGTGTATATATTCAGAAGTTTTAGAAAATTATCCTAAAGAATGTTAATCACAGAGTCTACCATTATTATATGTCAAAAAATTCAAACTTTGTCATTTCCTAAATATGGCATCATAGAACATGGAAGAAGTTATTCTGACCTAGAAGAGCTTTAAGTGTACAGGTGTTATCAGTTAGTCCCTTATACCCTCTAAGAGGAGCCTTGGGATGCCTGCTCAAGAATAGGGGTTTTGGAACTTGGCAATATACACAAAATGTTTTAAAAGACAGATTCGTGTACCCCACCATGGAAACTACTAATTTAACAGACTTAGTATGAGGGATATGGGTGCTCAGGAATTTGATTTTTAAAAGCTTGTCGGGATTGGAAACAAATTGATGAATTCAATTCCTGCACTGCCAATCCCAGTAAACTGAAAAATGTAAGTGAAAGATTTTATTTCCTTGATGGATTATAATCTATGTGATATTTTGAGCTTCCCTTTTAGAAATAGCAACATAATGAATATTAAGCAATTTATTTTACTAGTAAATATCATTTTTTCTTGAGGTGTGGACTATGTATCATCATGGTGGAATATATCTTTCTTTGGCAGGAAAGCCTGTGCCAATTTTACTTAAGAACTGCATTAAGCAAGTTACTTGGACGTAAATTTTAAAAGATGGGCTAGGATACAACTTGTTTGTTCATTCACATTGAGACTGAAATTCAGTCATCCAACGGCTGTTTATTTATTTATTTATTTATAGACAGGCTCTTGTTCTGTCACCCCAGCTGGAGTGCAGTGACATGATCATAGCTCATTGCAGCTTTGAGCTCCTGGGTTTAAGTGATCCTCTTTCCTCAGCCTAGAGTCACTAGGACTACAGGCGTGCCACCATGTCTAGCTAACAAACAAACATTTGTTTGAACGCCTGATACATTTTGGGCGCTATTCCAGATGTTGCTGATATAGCAATGAACAGAATTAATTAAAAACCCATTACTTTATGGAGCTTACATTCTAATGAGGAAACAAACAGTAAAAAATGCAAACAAGTATCATATACATAGCTTGTGAGACAGTGATAAGGACTGTGGAAGAAAGTGAAACTGAGAAAGGCAATAGAAAATGTCAGAGTGATGGGAGGAAGGTTTGGATTTAGAAGATGGCCAGGGAAACCCTCGCTGAGAAGGCGACATGTGGCTAAAGACATTTATGAGATGAGGGAGCAAACCATGTGGATAGTAGATTTTACTGTGTTCCTACCAGCTTGGACCTCACTGTCATCCATCTGCAGTGTCTTCACTGGCACCCTAGATTCCCTCCATTTTGCTATCATGATAATTTCCGGTCTTGGCCAGTTTTCAACAGTTTCTCCTTTGGAGGGTTGAGTACCATAACCAAACCAGGTTAGTTGGGCTGTAAATTCAAATTATCTAACAATCTTCTGGTCTACTGTTTCTTAAACTGGCGGTGGCTCACTCATCCTAGTACTTTGGGAGGCTGAGGTAGGAGGATTGCTTGAACCCAGGAGTCTGAGACCAGTTTGGGTAACACGGCAAGACCGCTACAGAAAAATTTAAAAATCAGCTGGGTTTGGTGGTGCACCTCTGTAGTCCCAGCTACTCGGGAGGGTGAGGTGGAGGGACTGCCTGAGCCCAGGAGAAGGAAGCAATGGTGAGCCATGATCATGCCACTGCACTCCAGTCTGGGCAGAGTGAGACCCAGACTCAAAAAAGTAAAGTGAGTGAAAAGAAAATGCAAAGGTAAGAAAGTGAGCAGGTATAGGACATTTGTCAGTGAAAGAGGTCAATAAATGGAAAACGGAAAAATGTCTTAGCACCTGTAGAGTCTGTTCGCTTGTCAATGTGACCATATGACAAATGTGAGTGATACTCTGAACCTAATCCTTCCAGAATGTAAGCAGTAATATCTGTGCTTTTCCAGGCTTTAAAGGTCTTTGCAAAATATCTACAAATACTGAGCTAAGCAACGTTGCCATTTGATACAAATCACCTCCTAACTATGACTTACTTCCTTAAAGCCTTGCTCTTTGGATTCTAGGATAATGCAAATTTAGCCAAAGACCATTGTTTGACAAAGAATATAGGAAATTTTTTTATCCTGATAACATTCTTTTCTAGAGTAAAGTAGTGCCCCAGAATGAACCTGACTCGAGAAAGATACTTCCAGAAAGACTGTATAAGCCCCCACACTGAGATCAGCACCCAATTCCTTTCTTACTATTTTCACTCCTCTGCCTAACACAGCACTGTGTTTAGGTTACATCCACCTAAGGGGATAAGGCATTGTGGGGAAGAGGATTTGTCTACCCTTTTCCTGAAAGTTCTTCAATCTGATCATGCTTAGAAGAGCTTTTGGAATTCATATACCAAATAGAAAAAGCAGAGATTATTCATTTATATCCTTGTTTATAGAAACTTTAACCAAATTCAGAGTCTGAAGATATAGTGTCTTATGAAAAAATTTTACAAGGGGGAAGTATACATTTCTGATTATTCTGAGCGATTCTTAGAGCTCTAGCAGTGAATGGAGACAAAAAGCAGAGTCTGGAATTTTCTGCTTCCCTCTGAGCTAATTTATAAGCCTGTTTAAAAATTTTTCTGGCAGGGAAAATACGTATCTATGTAATTTATATAAATATATTTATATATTGGCAATATAATTATATATAATATATACATTTGCAGGTCATATAATCTCTGTTGCAACTACTCAGATCATTTATATATATATATATATATATATATATAACTTTTCATTATGATTACTCATTCATAAAGAGAAGAACCAGACAGTAAGTATTTTAGGCTTGCAGACCATATAGTCTCTGTTGCAGCTACTCAGGTTTACCATTCAAGTGACCATAGACAATACATAAACAAATGGACACAGCTGTGTTCGAGTAAAACTTTATTTACAAAATAAACCCCTTGCTCACTTAGCTTGCTGACCCTTGTTACATACTACACTCTTCTGCTATGGGCTAATTTTATTTCCTTTCTTAGTATTAGGAAAAAAATGCATTTTCAGTTTATTTTTTTTGTACTATCACTTTTTCTGGGTCACTAAGCTGGTACTTATTTGGACCTTCTAGATGTCTTAAATACCTGGCTTACATTATCTTTTTTTCTTATTTGAGGGGAAATTTACATAACATGAAATACACCATTTTAAAATGAACAATTGAGTGGCATTTAATACACTCACAGTGTTTTGCAATCACTACCTTTATCTAGGGAAAAAACACTTTTCATCACCCCCAAAATCCTGTACCCGTTAAACATTTGCTTCCCACTAACCCCTAGCCCCAGCCCCTAGTAACCATCTATTCTTGACATTTTGTATAAATGGAATCATACAATATGTGACATTTTGTGTCTGGCTTCTTTCAGTTAGAATAATGCTTTCGAGATTCATCCACAGTGCAGCATATATTAGTACATACTTCATTTATTTTTATGGTTGAACAATAATATTCCACTGTATTTACATCCAGCAATCTATCTTTCTGTTGATAGACATTTGAGCTGTTGTCATCTTTTTACTACTGTGAGTAGCACTGCTGTGGACATGCGTATATATGTATTTGTTTGAGTACCTATTTTCAATTCTTTGAATTGGCTAATATGGGAAAACAGGGATTACCAAATATGGCTGTTTGGCGGTTACTTGAGGGCCTGTTAAATAAAGATTTTCTTGGCGTGGCCTTAACCTTGTGAGTCAAAAGTCTCTGGAGAGTGGTCTAGGAATGTTTATGTTTCTTAAGCACTCAAAGGAGTTCTGCCAGTAGTCTGCATTTAGAAATCGCTATGATAAAAAGCTTGGGTTTAAACATTGAACTTGCCAGTCCAAAATGCTAAGCAAAAACCAATAAGGTGAAATTTACAAAGAGATAAGTATAATCCTACAATTATTCATTTTTAAAAATTGTGCTGACAAGATATAGAAGCTTGTCTTAGCAGTTCACATTTTAAAAACAGAGAATTTTTTTTTCCTCTGGATGCAATAGGATGCAGCTTATTAAAAAGCTAACATACTTTAAAGGTTGATGTTGAAAGTTTCGGATTGAAGTCAAAGGAAATAGTAGTTTTACTCTAAATGTGAATAGTTCTGCCCCATTTTAAGTGGTCAGTTCAATCATGTTAAATCACTGAAAAACCAAGTTGGGTGATGACTGGATCTTCTCTCTCCTCTAATATAACACTGAGACAGTTAAAATCTTAAAGACTTCAGTTTTTGACCTCCACAAAGATGGCTATTAGAAATGGATTTTCTTAGGTGCCCTTTGGCTCCAAAATGCAATGAGTACAATTTCCATTGACCCTAGTTACTGCTTTTTATAGAAATAAATTCCCATTTGCAGAAAGGAAATGCAGATGTTTTAAATGGGACCTAGGCACTGCGTTGTTTGTATTTGAAGCATATAATATCAGGGTCAATGGCAACAAGGTGTTTTAAAACTTTTAATGCTTATACAATATTAATTTTAAGGGATGAGAGACCATTTTCAGTTTAACTGTTCATAGTGCTCCAGTTTCAAAGTATGGTGTGTGTGATAAAAACTTTTCATGTAAAATTGGGCATAGTACTGTTAAAACCAGAGTTAGACAATAGTTAAGGCAGTAAGCACACATCTTACTCAGGAACTATTGCAATTTAAAAAAAAAAACAAAAGATGGCCGGGCTTGGTGACTCAGCCTATAATCCCAGCACTTTGGGAGGCCGAGGTGAGTGGATTACCTGAGCCCACAAGTTTGAGACCAGCCTGGGCAACTTGGCGAGACCTTATCTCTACAATAAATTTTTTTTTAAAAATGAGCTGGGCGTGGTAGCGCATGCCTGTAGTTCTGGCTACTTGGAAGGCTGAGGTGAAAGGATCGCCGGAGCCCAGCAGGTTGATGCTAGGGTGGCCATGAGCTTGCCACTGCACTCCAGCCTGAGCAACAGAGTGAGACTCTGACTCAAAAAAAAAAAAGAAAAAGTGTGAGAGAGAGACCTCAGTGTAGGACTGTACTAACTGCTGTCCTGGCTGTACCCACTTGGGAGTGAGGAAACAGTTTACGTTGTCTAAGAAATCCAAACTACCTATTGGAAAAGTTATCCCCCAACAGGTGATTCAGGTACTTATTTTCTTTTATTCCGAGAATAGAGGTTTTTCAAACTTGATTATTTTAATTAGAATTTACCAGGAAGGTTTTTTGTTTTTGTCTTTTTTTTAAAGATGTCTGGCCCCACCCCAGAGCAATTAAATCAAAATAAAAAAATTTGAACATTTTTTTATCTAACAGCCTTCTGGATTCACTACACTGGAGAATCAGAGTTCTGTCTTACAGTACAATTTTTTGGTTTGATCCTGGAACTGGAGAGGAAATTGGAAATTGAGTTTGTGATCAATGTCAGTGTGTTGGTTTTCCATTGCTGCTGTAACAAATTATAGAAAATTTAGTGACTTAAAACAACACATCCTGGCCGGGTGTGGTGGCTCAAGCCTATAATCCCAGCACTTTGGGAGGCCGAGATGAGAGGATTGCCTGAACCCAGGGGTTCGAGTCCAGCCTGGACAACTTGGTAAGACCTCATCTCTACAATAAATCAAAAAACGTGGTGCGTGGTGACGCATGTCTGCAGTTCCGGCTACTTGGAAGGCTGAGACGAAAGGATCGCCTGAGCCTAGCAGATCGACACTGGGGTGGCCATGAGTGTGCCACTGCACTCCAGCCTGGGTGACAGAGTGAGACTCTGTCTCAAAAAACAAAACAAAACAAAACAAAAACAAAAAAACCACATCCAATATCTTACAGTTTTGTAGATTAGACATCCAATGAGGATCTCACTGGGCTACAATCAAGGGGTCAGCAGGGCTGCATTCCTTCCTGGAAGCCCTGGGGGGAGAATTTGTTTCTTTGTCGTTTGCAGCTTCTAAATGCCACCCACACTTCTTGGCTGTTGACCCTCTCCTCCATCTCCAGAGTCCACAACTTTGTAGCTCTGTATACCTTTCTTCCATAGACATCTCTCTCCAGTCAGAAAGGTTATCCAGTTTAAAGAACCCATGTCATTAGACCAGGCCCACCTCGATAACCCAGGATAATCTACCCATCTTGATCACATCTCCAAAGTCCCATTTGCCATATAAGGGAACATATTCAGAGATTCCAGGGACTAGGATGTGGACATTTTTCAGAGAGAAGGGCATTATTCTTCCTCCTTCAGCCGGTTTCAGAAATTAGATTCCAATATATTAAATATGGACCAGTTTGACTAGCCTTTTTAGATCAAATACTACGTAGATTCTCCATAAATATTTGTTGAATAGAGTTGAAAATAGCATGAGATTTAGGCATAGAGTAGTTTAATAGGGGTAGCATCGGCCTTGGCACTCAGAAGTGACTACTGATGTTGTTCTCCCGTTGTCTAGTTTTAAGTGACTTATCTTTTCTGGGCTTCACTTTTCTTTCTTTTTTTTTTTTAAAGCAGGACTTATTAAGAGGACAGAAAAGCTCCCACAGTGGGAGGATACCCCAGGGGGTTGCCCCACTTTTCTTATCTTTAAAATGAAAAATTTGAATTTGATGATTGCAATGTCCCATGAAGACTTGAAATATTATGCCTGGGTACTCCTAGGACCCAGATGTTGGTTGAATAATCTTGTTCATATGATTTAGGCTTTCTGTGAGGCTCTATAGCTAATGTTGTAGAAAAGTAATTTAAGAAATACCTACAAGGTCTCGGTTCCAATCAATGATAGCTGAAAGGAAAACTCAGGTGTCTAGGTAAGCTACTGTTCAAAAAGTGGAAAGGCATGTAGTTCTGTAGAGGGCAAGATATTTCAGACTAAATATTGTCCTTAGAAAAAAGGCAGATCCTGCTTAAGTAACCTAGAGGTTGTCAGTTAGGACCAGAAAGAGAAGTTGAGTCATCTGGAAGGATTTATGCAAACCAACCAGAAGTAGCTTGAAATAGGAATACGTTAGACTGAACTAAATAATTTTCCCGAACTCATGTTGACTCATGAACTACATAGAACAGGGTTAGGCACTGCTATACACTTATAATCAAATGACTTCCTTTGGAGAGAGACAATATAATGTGTTGACTGTCTTAGTTCAGGCTGCTGTAACAAAAATACCATAGACTAGGTGGCTTAACAGAAATTTATTCCTTACAGTTCTAAAAGCCGGAACGTTCAAGATCAAGTCACCAGCTGCTTCAGTTCCTGGTGAAGATTCACTTTCTGGTTTGCAGACAGACACCATCTTGCTGTGTCTTCCCCTGACTGAGAGAGTGATAGCTCTCGTGTCTCCCACTCATCCCATTCGTAAAGGCTCCACCCTCCTCATGAGCTAATTATCACCTCCAACTACCAGGGCCTCAGTATATGAATTTGGGGGGCACACAAACATTCAGTCCATAACATTAACTAAGAAATGGGCTCTGGAGCCAGACAATCTGTGTTTCAATTCACTGCTGTCACTTTATGACTGTTGTGTCTCAGTTTTCTCAACTTATCTCATGGGTTGTTGTAAGGATTAAATTAGTTAATACAAGTCAACTCTTAGCACAGTGCCAAAGGTAGTAGATGCACAATAAATGTTAGCTGTTAGCTCTGAGATTTGTACCTCATATGGTCATTGTGCATGTAAGGACCAAACAGGAATCCCTATCCAGCTAAAATTCCTTTTAAACAAAATTCTAATATACAGGTTTTTTTCCTGTAGAATTTTAGATTGATTATATGCATCTTACAAGTGACTCCAAGGAAAAACATTTTTTTTTAAGTCATGGGATACCTGTATATTATCTACAACAAGAAAAAAAAAGGAATTTATAACCATCTAATTGAGGCAAGAGATCTTGAAAAGTTTCTAATGAGGGGAGGGATAATAACATTAGCACTAAATCTACATTATCAACTGAGGATATATAAAATGCCAATATTGGTATTCTTTTGTACACTGTTATTATTTTGTATACTGTATATTATTTTGTATATTATATTTTGGTGAAGCTAAAAAATATTTACAAAGACTTAAACTAGTTCATCCAGTACTTCAGCCACCCTGACTGTGCTCCACTTCCCCATCTCTCTCACTCTTTTATCATAGCACGTAGTCCTTAAACCCTTCATAATTTTTATGATCTCTTAGCCACAGGAGATAATGTTTATGTCCTAGCAATTGAAAAGACTCTAACATTTTGCTTGACTGAGGATGCATTTTTCTTTAGCGTAATTGTTTCCACGAAGGCAAATGGCAAAATACCCATAGTTTTTTTTCCAAGATATAAACGGTGTGTAGATTTTCTTTTTCTTATTTTATGCTCAACTTATGTTTCAAAAGCCTGTGACTCTGTTTCTGATGGAATTTTAAGCTTCTGTTTATTGATATTTTTCCTCTTGTAATCTTGGGATTCAGATGAAGATGCAAATCCCCCAACCAATAATTCTATGGAAGAATCCAGAGATTGGTCCCCAAATGAAGACTTCCATGGGTAAATATTAGTAACATGATTTTAGACAAATATTTTATAAAAATTATGAAACATTTATTTATAATAGTGGTGTAGGAGGGACATTCATAGGACTAGCAATTTGGGTTAAATTTCAGCTCTCCCACTTATTAATTCTGTGTAACCTAGAGCAAGTGACATGACCTTTTCAGGCTGCAGTTGTTTAATGTGTAACATAAAGTAGTTGGACCAGATCAGATAGCCATTTGTATGCTATATTCTAAAGACATGGTGTTTCACGAGATACTATTAGTTTTACAGGAATAAAAGGGGTTTTGGGTTTGTTTTTTTTTTAAGTCAAATGAGTTTGGGAAATGCAGCCTGCTATCACTATGTACATTAGCTTATTAAAAGCATTAGAAGTCCTGAAGAAAAAAAGTATTGAATTTTATTTAACTCAGCATTTCCCCATTTTTTTAAGCCCAGAACTCTCTCCTCCCCCACCCCCACCCACAGAGCAAGTATTATCATGACTTAGGGCACTAATATTCTGTAGATTTTGGGAAATACTGAACTAGGCAATCTCTGTGATCCCTTCAAAATCTAAAATGCTATGTTTCTTAGTAATAATCTGAATTTATTCTACTAATATATCAGAAACTGAATTAAGGTTATCAAATGGCACTAGAATCTCTTCTATGACTTTTATATATTTATTTATTTGTAAACTGATAGAGACCATTGAAAAATATGTTGAAATCTTTTTTCTCTATCTTCTCTGTCTCCAAAATTTTTTACACTTCTTTGTCAGCATTTTTCTCTAAAAAACTATTCTCAGAATATGTCATACTATTTTTTATTTTTAAAAATTATATGATATTGTTGATATACATGGTACTGTTTTCAGTGTGGGGAATAGTTTGTGTTTGGTTTGCTTTTATGAGAAAAATGAAATACTATGTCACTGTCATTTTCAATAAATTGAGATGATCTACTGTGAGCTGATTTAATTAATACAAGTTGGGGTTGGGAACAGTTCTGAGTTTTCTCTTTCCCAAGAGAAGGAGTGCTTGTGAGATGCCAGGCACTGCTAGGTGTTAGCGTCACAGGCCACACATGAGAGCCAGGTGTGTGCACAGAGCTCCTCAGGGTACCACAGCACTTCACATCTGCCTTGACACTGTTTCTTTCTCTTGCATGATCTCTGCTCTCTTATTCCAAGGAAGCTTTTGTTTATCTTCAAAACTGACAATAACTGTTATATTTCTGTTTCTTATCAAAAAATTCTTGTGAAAATCCATCTTAGAAGTTAGTACCAGAAACTGGTGGTGGTTTTTTGTTGTTGGTGGTGGTGGTTTGTTTGTTTTCAGATGATATTGGGATTTTTACATTTATTTTTGTTTAAGTTAGGTTTCGTGTTTTTGTTTTTTTCATGAAACTTGCTTTTTCTTATTGCTAGGAAGCACGATTCCAATTTTGTGGTCAATTATAGTATCCTGTCCTTGTTTTTTAAAAGTTATATTTTTGTCATTCTAAATGCTATCTATTCCTCTTTTTATCTCTAGTTCAAGTCGGTATATTTTTTATAACATAAAACATTTTGGCACTTCCTTATAAAACTAAAAATGGACTTAGCACATAACCCATAATTTGTACGCTTGGACATTTATCCCAGAGTAATAAAAATTTTTGTTCACACAAAAACCTGGTATGGGTCACGCTTGGTAGTTCAGCCTGTAATCCCCGCACTTTGGGAGGCTGAGGCGAGTGGATTGCCTGAGCCCGTGGGTTCGAGACCCACCTGGACAACTTGGAGAGACCTCTTCTCTACAATAAGTAAAAAATTAGCCGGGCATGGTAATGCGCCTCTATAGTTCTGCTACTTGGAAGGCTGAGGCCGAAGGATCGCCAGAGCCCAGCAGGTTGATGATGGGGTGGCCATGAGTGTGCTACGGCACTCCAGCCTGGGTGACAAAGTGAGACTCCAACTCAAAAAACAAACAAAAAACCCTGATATGAATGCTCATAGCTGCATAGTTACTTTATTTGTAATAGCCAAAGACAAAAACAGCCCAAATGTATTATTTATATAATAGTTATTTTTATATTATCAAATCTATCAATGAATTTGGGAGTAAATAATAAATAAGTATTTTTTTATTGTTTCTTCTGACATGAAATCAGTATAATAAACCAGCATGCCATTAGCCATATTTATAAGATTACGTCTTTAACACATCTGATAAATTATGGTAAAAGTGCTCTGGTTGTGACACATTCCTTTAAACAAAAAGATGTCCTGAAATATGTTCACCAATTTTTATAAAAACTAAAAATTATTAGGGGTTTATAACACTCTCCCTCCCACACACAGGTCTGAGAAAAGGTCAAGGCTTCTTAATGATTGACACCCTCAGAATGATGTACTGATGAAGAATTATGATTATGCCAACAATGGGTTTGCCCAAAGACTTGAGGATTTTTATGAACACCAGTATAGTGACAGCGTGGCAGAAAAGAGACATTTGAGAGATTGGGGTTTTGGAAACGAGGGACGAGGGCAAGATGTTCTTATTTGGCTAATCACCAGTGTTTTGATGTCTCCTAAGAGGAGAGGGATTTCAAAAACAAGGTACCTGGAATAAGAACAAGACCATTTCATGAATCAGACCCTGAAGATGATTTTGATCTTGTTGGCAAAGTCTGCGGACAAAGGATGCATACCGTTCATAATCGTCAGGGCTGTAGTAACGTTCGGGAACAATTTCCAGTTAAAGATTTTGGTGTTGATAACAGACGTCGGAGATAAAAACAACTCTACCGTGACAGCAATGAGTACTCACCTCAGGGTGATTTTCAGGACCAGCTACCTCTATAAGGTTTTAATTACCTCAGTAGAGATGATTTTCAAAGGCAAAGACCTTTCCACCAGCACCATTCTCACGATGAAATGAATTTAGAGGATTTAGAATATATGGATGAAGTATCAGAGCATACACTGGGACCTTTCATGATTATTCCAACAAAAAATTCTCAGAGAAAATGCTTTTCAAAAAACTATGTTAATAGAGGTCATGGACAAAGGCTACCACCTTTTCAAACGTTTCGGAAGCAAATGCAGTTAAGAAGTGTTCATTTCAACGATGGAACTGGACCAAGGCAAGTGTCTTGCGGTGACCATCCACCTTGCAAGCTACAAGAACAAATGCCATCAGAAGTCTTGGACTTTGAACAAGAAACATCCTTACAAAGACCAAGATTTTTTCAGGACCACCCGCTTCCTAGGAATATAACTCCTGATCGGTATTTAAACAAGCGGGTCATTTTGTTTTGTACTGTAAGGAATAGTACTCAGTTTCAACAAAATACTCCAAACTTTTTTCAAATTAGAGTATTTGCATAAACATCCAAAAGTGGTATAAAATAACCACTCGAAACTAAAATTCTATATTCTATATAAAATTCTGTTCTATAGATCAAATTTGCAACCAACCAAGGTTTATTTCTGATTGCTGTGAACTGAAAATTTCCCATTATTTCCCAGGATTGAAGTAAGTATAACATAGATTTAAATGGATTAACTCTTTACCATAAGGAATATCAGAAATGTAAATTTAAAGGAAATGCCATGATTTTTAGACAAGGGTTTTAATAAATATCCCTTATGGATGTGCTGCGAAAAATATTTTTGAATACATCTCTGAGTAGTCCTTTTCTGTCATTCAGTTATTTTTTTACCTGTACCACTTAGGTTGAAGCAAGAAGAGATCATCTTCCCCAGAAATGGAAGTGTAAGGCAAGATGGAGAAAGGTGAAGCATGGCATCCCCAGAGAAAGAAGACAAGGAAGAAAGGACATTAGAAGGGAGAGGAGTGAAAGGGGAGGCCAAGGAAAGATGGGAGGACTGGAAGGAAAAACAAAGTCATAGACAAGAGAAAAGCTTGAAGGGAGATGAGGAGTTAGAGCCGGAGAAAGTTACAATGTGCCTTTCCCTGGTTGAGTGTTTTCTCCAGTTATACAACATTGTGCTACATATACTTGGCCAGATGTGAACTTTTGCCCTAAACTAGTATGGGTTGTTTTGATTTTCTTCAGAAATGAGACTTTCCCCCCCTTCGTACGTTTCCTACCAGCAGCTCATCTGTCTTCCTCACTTGACAGGAATTTTGGTACTGGTTTAGCTGTGTGATTGTCTTTTTCAAGCCTATTTCTCATCCCTACCATTGATTGACATGTAAATATGTTAGAAAACAAGTATTTCATGAATTGAGACATAGTCAAGGTTTATGTACAAGCTCTACACAGCTTGGCCATGACCTCTCGAAACAACTGTCACTTCTCTATGACTTGGGGTTCTAAAACTGATTAATCTGTTCAACTCTACCCAGGTTTTCAGTGGCAAGCAATTGGCACCAGCTAAGCCAGACATTTAAGTTTCATTTCCCTTATAACATAGCTTTATTCTATGATTGTAAGTCAACACCCTAACCTCGCCCCCTGTCTTTCACTGGAAACAATTAAAACCAAGGCTGGTCAAACCTCTCTATGACAGACAGGAGGTGCGGTTAGAGCAGGATAGTATTCCAAAGACAGCATGTAAAAGGAAAGTTCTTCTCTTGGTTTCCTTTTTTATTCCCTTTTGTCACTCAGTACCAAACGTGGAGTTGGTGTTACATGTATCCTGTATGAAAGAGTGTAAATTTCAGTATAAAAGGATATTCCATATTGAATCAAACTACTCTATTAAAATCAGATTCAAGTTTGTGTTTCAAATTACCTGTGCTCACTTTCCTAACTTTTTCATCTACTGTAGACAGGCTTTAAATGGTTCAAAGTTATTCCAATCAAATGGCGGAACCTAAAGGAAAAATGTACATAGGCCCCCAGAAAACTTGATCTGAGAACAAACAAGCAAGTGACAGCCCAGACAGGATCCCTCATGTCCTCTTCCTTTCAACTTTCCCGCTACTGACAGGTGGGCCTGTGTACCACAGCATTATTAGAAATTTGGATAAAAAGGGAAACATATTTACAGTTGGAAAAACATGTGTTCTCTCTAAACACTATGAAACATTTATATTTAAAACCTATTAGAATTATCTCTCAAATGTGTATTTCAGTAGAGGTTTATTAAGAGAGGTTTTAGGGTTTAAGCATACGTGAACAGCAAAAATTACATTTTAAAGAAAGTGATCTGTTGGCATTTCCCACCTTCTCAATGTCAAAGAAACAGTCTAGAAGAGTCTGTCCATAAGTAATGTAGCCCATTGATTTTGCTGGTGCCCCCAAATGATTCTGTCACTGTCTTTAACGTCATAATTTAAAAAGGGATAAGGAAACAGAGCAGTGGTGGCCCTGGATCTCCCCACAGGATAAGGAGGGGGCCACACAATGTATTCTACTTCTTACATACCAGTCAGTCAGCAAGGTGCCCTGTATTATTGCTACCATGTTGCATCATGTGGTGATTCTTTTTTTTTTTTTAAGAGTGGGCTACAATTCAGGATTAGGTATACAAGTGGTCATCATACAGTGTTGGAGACCACTGCCCTGCTCGAACCCTGCTGAAAACATACTTGGCGTACGTGCAGTCACAACCAGCCAAGAATGCCTATATTGGCAAAGTCAGATAGGTACGTAGGCTGAGACAAGTTCTAAAAAGTGCAGTGTCTGCTGTGTTAAATTAGATAAAAGGTATACGTTGTCTTGCAAGCAGCTGCACTATATTCTGAAACAGTCACGACAGTCACGCTTTATCACAAAAGCTTTCTAAGATCAAAACAGGGAGTTTTCTTTGCACTGTCTGCACTTTGTCCTCGAAGGCTTACTCAACTATGTTATTTTTTACTAATAAAAGCCTGGTGGGTAAGAGACTCGGGGCTTTTGTCCTGTGAGGCAAAGTACCTCCTGGTTCCCCCACCTTCCAGTTCTAAAAGTGTTTTGTGAATTGTGTTACACCGCACCATTCCACCTTCAGGATCCTTTACACCCAGCCTCACAGGACTCAGCAGTACAGGTAAAGTTTGGGCCTCCCTTTGGTCCCCACTTCACCTGGTTTGAGATCAGGTACCCTGATTAATGTTGTGTCCCGACCCCTACGCCCCGGCAGTATCCCGCTGCCGCCACTTCCTTTCTTTTTTTTTTTTTTTATTTTCTGGAATTTTTTATTTATTATTTTTGGGCTGCAATTGACCATGGGTAACTGAAATTGTAGAAAGAAAAGCCGCAGATAAGGAAGAACTACTGTATATTTCTTTTTAGCTTTTAAATTTTTTTATTTTAAAATTGTGGGGTACAATTCAGGGTTAGGTATACAAATATTCATTGTGCAGGTACCCTTGCTGATGAGGTGTGCCCCCACTTCCCCAGGCAGATTTTGACTACTGTCAATCCCACCTTCCCACCCCACCCCCCGCAGTTTCCGGCTACCATAATACTATAAGAAAAGGATTGCCAATCCCTTTCTTATAGTTCATGTGATGATTCAGCTCACCTTCCCCATTTGACTGTCTGTAAAAGATGTTTGCTCATTTTTTCTTTCAGCACAGTCTGCCTCATGCAGTCTGGATCCTGTTCCATTTGTGATTATAATTAGCACTTGCTTCTTCAAGACTGGCAAAATGATGGTAATCAGTGAAGCTCTGTGATAGGTACCTGGATGTGTATTATCATACTCTACTTTGGTTAATATTTGAAAGTTCTAATAATAAAACATGTAAATATAACTTGATTCTGTTATTTTGTTAGACTGGGGGCCTGTCCAGAAGATAGTCAACGAATGCATCCTTCAGATGGAATGAACTGCAGGAGACAGAGCTGATTCACACCTTAATCCATCTTTGTGTGTGTTCTGAGAAGATGGTTGAATTGATGATTGGAGAGGTAAAAATCCAAGGGATGTGGAAGAGGAGAGACGGTAATATTCTAAGCTATCGATGAAGTGATGCTGTGCCTGTAGATGGCAGAGCTGAAGAGAAAGGGAGCATCAAGATTTACCATCAAGAAAAAACCAGAATCGGAGTTGAGTGGTTCGTTCTGAAAACCATTGACCACACCTGTAGGTCCTCCTTTCTCATTGTTACTGGGCCAAAAATCACTTCATAAGGGAAAAAAGGGTGCGTCAAAAGGCAATTTGTGTGATTATAAAACTAGCTGTCTACATTATATGTGTCATTCAGTTTTTGTAAGCATATTTATAAATATACCTGAGGAAACAGACAGCAGCATCAGATGTGCTGTACCAATAACTGTTACTTTTTCAAAACTCAAAAGTTATCTGATTTATTAAGGCTTTCAGTTATGTATGATAATGAATTACATTTCAGATCGCAAACCTTGTGAAAAATAAATAGTTTTGGTATGATTTATGTACTCATTTTGCAAATAGTTACTGTTTATCCATGGTAAGAGATTGTAGCTTCTATTCAGCTGGTTAAAACACAAAATTAGAGTTTTGAAACACTCATCTGAGTTGGATTCTATCAAGTGACTAGCTCTTTTATCCCTGATGGAGTGACAGGCAAAAGAAAAAACCCATCCTAGACAGGAGTAATAAGAAACCAGCAAAGAATTTTTATAGTTGACATGTGGACTGGCATGATGTATTGCCTACCAATTTTTCCCATGGGCCTCTACTGACCACAGAGGTAATACACATAATTTATGGAGGTGACACACACAATACAATGAGGTGATACACATAATTCTTGGGGGTATTAGACATAATATATGGAAGTGATACGCATAATACATGGAGGTGACACGCACAATACACAGGGATGACACACAATACACAGAGGTGATACACATAATACACAGAGGTGATATACACAATACACAAGGGTGACACACAATACACAGAGGTAATACATATCATATACCGAGGTGTTACACACAACACACAGGAATGATATGCACAATACATGAAGGTGGTACAATACACGGGGGTGTTATGCACAATACACAGGGGTGATACACACCATACATGGAGGTGATATGCACCTACACGGAGGTACTTTACATAATACACTGAAGACCAGGGCCAGGGAACTGGGAGAAGTCCCTCGGGATACCAGGCCTTTACTGAGTGCAAGATGCTTACCTCCAAAGGCAGAGGGCAAGCCAGAGCGCTCTCCTGAGACACAGAAAACTGACAAAAGAAACACTTGGGTTGTTGTGTAAGAGAAGGAGCACACTCCATAAGTGACACGTGAGTGACCCACTGTGGATCACTGTGGCCTAGGAATGACAGCAGTCAGGTAGTAGATGAACCTGAGAGCCTGTAAAACAAAACAAAACAAAACAAAAACCTCTAGGGGATGGTCAAGTGGTCTGGATCTTTGATTCCCAAAGTGTGGACAGAGGGACTGTCATTATACGGCAGCTTGTTGGACATGTGGGACCTCAGGCCTCACCCCAGACCTGCTGAATCATTTTCTAATTATTTACAATTAGATGTCTGGGTGATCCCTGGGTGATCTCTGTACACACTAAATCTTGATAAGCACGATCTTTTAAGATTCATTCTGATCCTCAAAATTCTACTTTTAATGTGTACAACGAAGTGCTGTACGGGGAGCTACACAGAAACTACATGCATGTTCCAAAAAGGGAAAATGCCGTGTGGCTAGTGTCATCAAAGAAATCTCCACCAAGCAAGCAGGAGTTGAGCTGACCCTTGAAAGCTGGAGGAGGAAGGTGATCATGTCAAGAGATGACATAAATAAAGAGTGAGGCAGGAATAGTGTGTGGCCGAGCCTGCCAGGAACAGAAGAGTTTGTAGCTGGCCTGGCAGCAGACAGGAAGGATGGCGGCACTATTACCCTTAGGTCTTGCTAAAATACCCCCAAATCCAACTTTTCAGAAATAGATCACACATGTTGCCCTAAGTCGCCTCACCCAGGCACTGAACAGAATGGTATGAGTGCTCAACTGTAGGTCCAGACAAGGGACAAGGGGCTGGCGTAAGACAAGAAAGAAGCATTCTGACTTGGAGACAGCTTCCAGAAAGAAGGGGCATTTGACTGAGCTTTGAAGGTCAAGTGCGGCAAGGGTATTCCAAGGTGAGAAGACAAACTGAAGAGTGCTGGGCGAAGACTCAGTCTGCCTGGCTGGAGGGTAAAGAACATCAAAGGGGTGGAGTGGGGTCTGAGCCTGGGGAGGACTGACAACCATGAGGTGCTGAAAGTCTTGAATATCTGCTGGGGGGTGTGGCTTATTTTGTAGGCAACAGAAAGCGCACTGTGATTTTAGTCGGGAAGTCATGTGATTACACCTGCTTTTCATAAAAATCTGGCAGCAATACATTGGAGGCAAGAACACCATTCCTGGTATCAGTCCAGGTGAAATAGATTACAGATTTTTACTGGGGTGATAACAATAGGATTAGAAGGGGAAATCAAAGTCAAACATGTTTCAAAGGCTGAATGAGCAGGTGCCATTGCTTGATAAAGTTGATTCTGATCTTGGTTAGTTGAGGCAGGGGTGGCATTAATCAAGAGAAAACACAAGAGAAAGAGCAGGGTTAGAAGAAATGGTAGAGCGCCATCCAGGTCATCCCAAATGTACACTATTCACCATTCCCTGCCTGGATCCCAAGGCTTTTCTTTCCTCCCTTTCTAGAGCGTCATTGCAAGGGGTGATGTTATTTATTGGATGAGTGTATCTCACTTGCCATGACAAATTCATGTTCTCTGGGGAGCTTTGCTCTTCAACATACATGCAAAAGGGATAGAAAAACAAAAAGCAAACTCGTGTGTGGATGGAGGTTATGTCGTGATTTTGTCCATTGAAACTCGGAAATTAGTTTATTTTAATTTTATTTATTTATTTGAGTTGGAGTTTCACTCGGTCACCCAGACTGGAGTGCAGTGGCCACTCCCGGCCACTGCAGCCTCGCCCGCTGGGCTCCAGCGATCCTTCCGTCTCAGCCTTCCAAGTAGCCAGAATTACAGGCACGCACTACCACGCCCGGCTGATTTTTTGATTTATTGTAGAGATGAGGTCTCGCTGCCCAGGCGGGTCTCGAACCCGCAGGCTCAGGCAATCCACTCACCTCAGCCTCCCAAAGGCACGGGATTACAGGCTGAGCCACCAAGCCCAGTTGGAAATTAGTTTATTTAGGTATGCTTCTACACTGCTGGTGGGTATGAAAACTAGTGCAACCTCTCTGGAAGACAGTGTGGTAATTTCTGAAAGAACTAGAAATTGACCTTCCATATGACCCAGCAATCTCCCTACTGGGAATATACCCAGAGGAACTCAAATCATTCTACAAAAAAGATACTTGCACATGTATGTTTGTTGCAACTCTATTCACGATAGCAAAAACCAACCATGCTGGTCATTGAAATTAGTCTGGATTAAAAAATGTGGTACAGATATGCGATGGAACATTATGCAGCCATAAAGAAGGACAAACATATGGACTTCGCATCAACTTGGATGGATTTAGAGTCAATCATACTCAGTGATCTATCACAGAAACAAAGAATAGAGTACCATATGTTCTCACTCATACTCAGACCTTGAACAATTATCATAATACCATAAGAAAGGGATTGGCAGTAGTGGGAAACTGCCAGGGGAGGGAGGGGAACACCTCATCAACAAGCGTACCTGCATAATGAACATTTGTATACCTAACCCTGAATTTTACCCTACATCTTTAAAATAAAGAAAAAGAAAAAAGAAAAAAATAGTAATTTTACCATTATGTGACACACTTTGTTCTGGGAGCTATTAAAATATTGACCTGGCTGGGCTCGGTGGCTCAGCCTGTAATCCCAGCACTTTGGGAGGCCAAGGCGAGTGAATTGCCTGAGCCCTTGGGTTCGAGACCCACCCGGGCAACTTAGCGAAACCTCATCTCTACAATAAATCACAAATTAGCCGGGCTTGGTAGTTCCGACTACTTGGAAAGCTGAGGTGGAAGGATAGCCAGAGCTCAGCAGGTCAAGGCTGCAGTGGCCAGGAGCATGCCACTGCACTCCAGTCTGGGCAACAGAGTGAGATTCCAACTAAAAAAAAAATTGACCTTTTTTAATATTCAAATTTACATTTCTAGTATGGAATGTAAGCATCAAGAATTATCTTGCCAGGCTCGATGGCTGAGTCTGTAATCCCAGTACTTTGGGAGGCTGAGACGAGTGGATTGCCTAAGCACATGGGTTCAAGACCAGCCCGGGCAACTTGGTGAGACCTCCTCTCTATAATAAATCAAAAATTAGCTGGGCGTGGTAGCACATGCCTGCAGTCCCGGCTACTTGGAACTCTAGTGCAACCTCTCTGGAAGACAGGATTGCAGAAGCCCACCAGGTCAATACTGGGGTGGCCACTGCACTCCAGCCTGGGCAATGGAGTGAGACTCCAACTCAAAAAAAAAGAAAAAAGAATTATCTTGTGTTATCTTTAAATCCAGACAAAATTTTCCCATCAGGCATCTTGGCCTGAATAACAGGCATCCCTGTCCTCATATGAAGGCAACAAAACCTGAGAAATAAAGTGAAATTTTGAACTAGGATCTTACTTGTTTAAGAATCATGTTGAGCTTCCCATATAATAAATAATAGCAAGAAAGTTACAGTATCTACCACTGCTTAAGCTACCACGTCCCCAAGAGAAAGACAATGAGGGCTTAGTCTTTAACTTTACACATTTTTTTTGGACATGGGCTATCAAGTATGGTAACCATTAGCCACATGTGTGCTGAGCACGTGAATGTAGTTAGTCCTGATTAAGTTGTGCTATAAATGTATTATACACAACATACTTTGAAAACCTGGTATGAAAAAACAAATGCCTTCTCAATAATTTTTATATTATTTGTTGAGATGATAATATGTTGGATTTAATTGCCTTCTTAAACTCTCTTTAGTTACCCAACTTGAGCGACCACCTGTTTCTCGCAGGGACCTTGACTGATAGAACATACAAATGAAGAATTTTTTTTTAACAATTTTATTTGTATCACATTATATTTCTTATGAAGAATTGGATTAACTGAAACTTTTATATTTTCTCTCTCAGACACATGCACACACACACACACATACACACAAAGCCTAATTTATTAGCTTTATTATTTTATCTACAGAAGTAGCCACTTCTGCTGATATTCTTTCTCCTATAAATTTGTATTAAAAAATTCCCACCTTATAAAGGAACAGGGATACCAGAACCAGGTCTTGAGACCTGGGTGTGAATCCAGTGGAGACTGAAAATCAGTTATAACCACTGGACAACACAATTATTAAAATGCACATACACTGCTTTCTGTCTGCATATACAATCACTGTATATGCAGATTCTATGGCCCAACTTATTTGACTTTTATTTTCATCATTATCATCCACTACTATTTATTTGATGCTGATCAACTGTACAGCATGCAAGGAGTAAGTAAGATTAAGAAGCCAGGGGTGGCCAGGCTCAGTGCCTCAGCCTGTAATCCCAGCACTTTGAGAGGCTGAGGCAAGTGAATTGCCTGAGCCCGCAGGTTCAAGACCAGTCTGGGCAACTTGGTGAGACCTTGTCTCTACTGTAAATCAAAAAATTAGCCAGATGTGGTAGCATATGCCTACAGTTCCAGCTATTTAGAAGGGTGAGGCAGAAGGATCGCTGGTTGACACTGGGGTGGCTGTGAGCATGCCACTGCACTCCAGCCTGGGCAACGGAATTAGACTCCAACTCAAAAAAAAAAAAAAAAAGAGAAGCAGCCAGGGGTATGGGAACCACTGATGAGCATTGTATGCCATGTGTTACCATCCCAAGCACACGGACAGAGTATCAGTGTTGCCATGATGTTCTTTGTGGATTAAAGTGATATTAAATTACAAGCCCATCAGGAACAGACCATCTGTCAGCTTCCCTTTCTACCATGTCCCATGAACCCTGTATTTATGCCAAATTTTAAGTGTGTGCCTTGAAGTTATCGAAGAGACATCCTAGTAATTCAGGAAAGAAAAATAATGGTCAAGTGCAGGGCAGGCTTTGGCTCAGTTATTTGGGCAGGTGACACTCTCTGTGAGCCTCGGTTTCTGTCTCTAGGAAGTAGAAGTGGTAATAGCCACATTTTTCAGATTGTTGTGAGGATTAAATGGGAAAATGAGTGTAATGCACTTGAGCACAGAGCATGGTACATCACAGATGCTCATTTGGTAGCTATGGTAATGATATAGGCAGCTATCCCTAGAAGGAGAGTTGGAACATGTTCCAATTTGGCTTCTGATTCCTCATCTAGGTCCAATGAATTCAACTAAGTAGCAGAAAAGAAAACATTTCTGTCCTTAGTTTTCTTTTTTTTTTTTTTTGAGTTGGAGTCTCACTCTGTCACCCAGACTGGAGTGCAGTGGCCGCTCCCGGTCACCGCAGCCTCTACCTGCTGGGCTCCGGCGATCCTTCCGCCTCAGCCTTCCAAGTAGCCGGAACTATAGGCGCGCGCTACCATGCCCGGCTAATTTTTGATTTATTGTAGAGATGAGGTCTTGTCAAGTTGCCCAGGCGGGTCTCAAACCCGCGGGCTTAGGCAATCCGCTCCCCTCAGCCTCCCAAAGGCGCGGGATTACAGGCTGAGCCACCGAGTCCGGCTTCTTAGCTTTCTTAAGTTTATGTTTACCTGGCTGTTGTCAAAAGTAACTTGATGGTTCAGGAGATATAGGGATGTTTGGCTTCTAGTTTGTGGAAGAGCTCAGTAGTCAGTCCCCAGATCCAGAGATGGAGAGCTTGGGACAAGGTCAGAATAATCCATTGCCACTCAGCCCTGTTCAACAGGTAACTCACAGCAATCCTTAAAGGAAAGGGATAGAGGGCTTCTTCATGTTTCCAAGGTGAAGTCCACGGCTGCTGCTTCCCCCACAAAATATTCCATGGAATAAGTAATCAAAGCCCATACTGTCACCGGGGTGGCAACAACACTTTTTGATCTTGCTTCCTGGAACATTTTGATATGTAAATACCATGACAGGGCAAAAGCATACTATTCCACACTAATGATATCCTCTCACTAAATTAAACCCTGGGACAGTAAGTTATGCTGTGGCGTTAAAACACAGGGAGCCATCTTTGTGGTGCAGTTGATTAGCATAGCTGTTAGCAGAAGGGTTTGTGGTTTGTGCCTACCCAGGATGGTCTAGTTTCCAGACAGTTTCTTGACGACAAAAATGTTCTGGAACCAAATAGTGGTGACGGTTGTACAACACTGTGATTGTACTAAATGTCACTGATTTGTATGTATTTAATAAGAATTAAATGCTAAAATGGTGAGTTTTCTTTATGTATATTTACCATAATAAAAACAAAACCCCATAAGAGGCACTGAAGGATACATTGTTTCTGACCCTGAGTTGTAACTGTATTTTTCTTCCTGACATGTACACACGTATCACATGGTATGCCCTGATATTTGAATGCCTCTATGTATATCTACTTTTTAAAAATCTCTGGTCTAGGGCCAGGCGCAGTGGTTCACCCCTGTAGTCTCAACATAATGGGAGGCTGAGATAGGAGGACTGCTTGAGGCCAGAGTTTGAGACCAGTCTGGGCAAGATAGCATGACATCGTCTTTACAGAAACAAAAAAATTAACCAGGTATGGGTGGTATGTGCTTGGAGTCTCAGCTACTCGGGAGGCTGAGGCAGGAGGATCACTTGAGCTCAGGAGTTTGAGGCTGCAGTGAGCTATGATCACATGACTGCACTCTAGTCTGGGATGCAGGGCAAGACCCAGTCTCTAAAAAAAAAAAAAAAAAATCAAATCCAATCCCTAGTCTAGCATTTTGACATCACTCAGGAATATGTGACTCATTCATATTCACGAGTGGGATTAAGAATTGTATGAACTGCATGAGCACATAGATTCCTTTGCAGAGCTCTTTGGCCTTAGCACATATTTTCCTGTCCTAGAAAATTCTCCCACCCAAAGGGAAGGCTGGAAATGGGATGTATTTCCGCCCTCTCCAAAGGCATTGTATGGCTTTCTCAATGGATGGGAAGCAGGAGAGAGAAAGCTATTCCTAAAGAGTACAACGGAACCAGTTCCTGAGATTCTTCTTCTAGCCAGCTCAACTTCCCAGCACAGGACTCAGGACTCTCAGTTCTTCTAAACAAAGTCAATATTGTTCTTTTATAAAGCGAAGATCATGGAAGGTGGCAGGTCTTAAAGACCTACACAAGCACAGAGTACACAGGTGAAGAGGGTAGCTGCAGAAGACCCCAAAAAGAGACAGCATCTGCCCAGAAGTCCCTGAGGCAGAGGATGGTGAACACTTCCCAAAGAAAGGCTTCAGCAAGGGCCAAGGAAGCTTCACACTGTCAAGACTGGCCCTGAGGAGCAGGGTATGACACCCTTGCACACCGCCGTGGAGAAAGCTGCTCCCCGGGCAAGTTTTTTCTCACTCCAGCTAGCAGATCTCAGCTGCTCTTGCTATACCATTTCTTTCCAGAAATACGACGGCTTGTGAAAGAGTAGCAGGCCTATGACAACCGCTGCGACCAGGATCAGGGAGAAGAGAACCATGAGGAAGACATAGGTGGCGTGGGAGAGAGGTGCAGAGAGTGGCTGCTCAGCCGGGATCATGTTGGTCAGGTTCAGCATGTAGCCCAAGGTCCAGCCAGCGTCGCTGTCCTGGATCTGCAAACAGTGGGAGAAATCTGTGGTTTGTGGCTGGCAAAGAACTGGCCGCTTCCGCCCAGTCCCACCCATGACACCGAGAACCCAGCAGATGGAGAGCACCACGATCAGTTCTCTGACCGGTTTGCTTTTTTTTTTTTAGAGACCAGGGACGAGGTCTCGCCATGTTGCCCAGGCTGGTCTTGAACCCGTGAGCTCAGGTAATCCTCTTGCCTCCGCCTCCCAAAGTGCTGGGATTATAGACATGAGCCACCACGCCTGGCTCGGCTTGCTTTTATATTGTAAACTGGGATACAGTTGTGGGGAAAAGAACGTATGAGCAAGGAACTCAGAGAGAGTGTTTGGTTTGGAGCCTCACTAGAACATTCCCAAAGCTCAGAGAGGAACTGGGCGAATGACCACCTGATTTTCCCACCTAGAAGAACTTACTTCAAATAACCGCTTGGAGCTTGGCATTCCTGTTTTCTTGTTTGTGTGCACTGAGGTCTAGGGGAGGGATGGGACGGTGACAGGGAGCGGGCAAAGGGATAAGGGAATAATGATTGTCACTGGGTTTTTACATCTTTATCAGGCCCGGGAAACTCACCCCTACAAAACCAGGACTTCTTGATGTTTCAGCTAGAGAAAAACCAGGGAATAATCCCAGCAAGTGAGTCTTCCTTAATGGAAGTTGGAAGACTGCGCCCGTGTGTGAGAAAAGATTCTTATTAAATGGTGAAACATGCTGTGACGCTTCCATCTTCTTAGGAATAGCTTCCAGTTGCTCCAAGACTTATTGGAACACAGGGGTCGATGAATAATAAATAATTTGAAATTTTTTTGCATGAGCTGTGTGTGGTCAAAGTAGAAAAATTAGGAAGTGCAGATAATTCTAAAGAAGAAAATGAAAGCCATCCATACTTTGTCACTCAGAAAAGTATGCTGCCATCACTTGGTGGCATGTCCTTCCAGTCCTTTGTGTGCATGTTTTTTCTTACCAAAAATGGGATTAAAGCCGGGCTCGGTGGCTCAGCCTGTAATCCCGCGTCTTTGGGAGGCTGAGGTGAGTGGATTGCCTGAGCCCGCGGGTTCGAGACCCGCCTGGGCAGCGAGACCTCATCTCTACAATAAATCAAAAATCAGCCGGGCATGGTAGTGCATGTCTGTAATTCCGGCTACTTGGAAGGCTGAGGCGGAAGGATCGCCGGAGCCCAGCAGGTCGAGGCTGCGGTGGCCGGGAGCGGCCGCTGCACTCCAGTCTGGGCGACAGAGTGAGACTCCAACTCAAAAAAAAAAAAGGGATTAAATTGCATGTAGAAAAACTCACATAACAAAACCTTGTGAACACCATTCCGTGTCACTTAAGCTATTTCTACATTATCATCAGCATCAGTGGCATGAACTGCCTTGTACATTCACTATTACTCACTTTATCCAACTATTATAAATTCTAGAAATGAAGCAATTGGACAAAATAATGTGCACGTCTGTAAGGCTCTTAGCACATATTGTCAAAAGTTTCCCGAAAGGTCATGCCAATTTGCAAAATCATGTGGAAATCATTCCCTTCTCATCAAAATCATTCCCTTCTCATCAAAATCATTCCCTTCTCATCATTGGAAGCAAGTACCCTTGCCAGTATAAGAAGTTAATGATCTGTAAAAAAATTTAAAAACTGCTTCCCTCTGCGAGGGATGAAACCTTATCTGACTGCATGTTTCAAAGCAGAATCCAGAATTAGAAGAGTTATCACCTGGGAAATATGGGATCACACACTAGAGGAATTCAAAGAATATAAATCACTGCGTGTCAGTCCTAAATTTAACATAGATATATCCTGCAAACAAAATAACCAGTGATGGAATGGAAGGAAGTCTGGGATATTATAACAAGGAAAAGATAGACATTTGAATTAGCAAGGTCAATACTGACAAGCGTGTAATGAAACGGGTATCCTTGGGGCTGCCACAGCTCTCTGCCTCAATGCTTTGTTTTGCTTCAAAACACTGTATTTAAAGCAGGGGGTAAAATGTTTTTGCCATTAGCAGGCATGGCTTTAAAAAGGTAGAGAAACACTGCTCTTGTTATTTTTCCTCAAGTGTGAGCGCCCGAGCCAATGTCAATGTTCCTCTATTCCTGGACACTTGTGGGTGGTGCTATGGCAAGGTATAGCAGTGAGGTTGTGTCACCAGGGCTCATGGTAAGCCTGGCTTTTAAGCAGTGGCTTTGTCACTCACGGCCACTCAGTCCCCTTCTTCACACAGAGCTTTCAGTTTGGCCAAGCTTGAAGTAACGACCAGCAAAGACGACGAGACCCTGATCCTTTTTCCAGCTTGGGAAGGGGCCCTTCAAAGGATTGCTGAAGTCAACACACAGGATCATTGTGGCTACCAAAATGTTGTTCCTTTAATGTCTTGTTTTGTGTTTTGTAAGGAATTGGTCATTGTTATCTGGGAAGCAAGGTGCTCTCCTTAGAGAGGATGCCCACAGCTGGTCAACACGCCCAGGAGGGCTTGACCCAGAATGCCAGCTTGGGTTGAGGGTGGAGTGGTGGAACTCAAGCAGGTCGATTCCCAAAGTTGCTTCAGTCACCACCGCCCATCCCCAGCCTCCCCTCAACCCAAAAGGAACCCAGATTACCTTGCCAATGAATTGAATGTGCTCCCAAGAATCAGCTGTGAAATGATAGCCTTCCAGAAGGAGGGCGAGAATGTAGGTACCAGAAAAGCAGTATTCACTCAGATATCTCTCCTTCACTCTAGCAAAAGATGTCTTTATCTGTAAGAGAAGTGAAGGACAATCACACTCGTACACTAGGCACCTCTCTGGACCCTCTTCCTCACTACCAGACCTGAAGAAGAGAGGAGAAAGCCCCCAGCTCCAGTTCACGAAGGCCTGGGGGTTGGCCTCTCCCAAGGGGGGCTTTGGGGTGGTCCTGCACTCCTTCAGCGGGGACAGGGGTCTAGAGTTGAGAATCTTTTAAGGAAGATCTTCCTGCACAGGGTTCTGTGAGATATTAATAGGTCTTCCTGGAATACCGGGGGTTCCGGGGGTCAAGTGGGTTCAGAAACACTAATTTCAGTATCCCCTTTCATCCCAGAAACTTGGAGTTTCACAGTAATATTAGCATATTAAAGCCATGAAAAGTATTGCATGGAAAAAAAAATCCATTAATCTTTGTTTAATCAGAGTTTTCTATGTGCTCTTGACCAGAGTCTTTAGCTCAGAGCCTCTATAAGCATCTTAAGAAAATAGTGTCATAAAAAGTTGTGCTATTCCATTTAGTCCCTGGACTGGCAGCAGCAGCATCGCTTGAATGCTTGTTAGGTCTCACTCCAGAACTACTGCCTCAGGATCTGCATTTTCATATGAGTCCCAGGTGATTCATGTGCACAGCACAGCACAGCTCTGGAACACAGTTTAGGAAGTGCTTTGCTGAGGACTGCTCCCAGGGCCGACATCTCCCCTTCTGTCTTCCATCTCTGCTTCACCTCTTTTTTTGCATCTGAGTCCCGCAGAGTCATTGCGTCCTTGAGTCCTTCCTCCTCCCTACATCACCCCTTGCCCCTCCCTATCCCAGCTGCTGTGAATATACAGCATATGCCCGCAGGCTCCTCTGCCCCTCTCCTGCCCTCAGTCCGATGGCATCAGGCCAGGACATCTCTAGTTCCTCCACCAATCGACACCAGCTGCAGAAAGCCTTCCCTGAATGTTTTGCCAACTGTAACGTGCTGGGGCATATTTGAGCAGCTCTTGCTGAAAGGCCTGATCACACATCTTCTGTGATCTAACTCGACAAAATACCTGGAGATAGTGCCAGGTCCAGACCCTTGCACAGCCTTTCTCCTACCCCCCTCCCTTGTGAGGGCAGACAAGGACAAGCATCTACTTCGCATTAATGGAATGTCCTAGGAATGAAAGCGTCATTCCCATTGCAACTGTGTCAACTTAAAACAGCTGCTTTCTGGAGCCACCCCCAGATGAGCTGTCTTTAATAATCAGGGTGGACTCATATCTCTCTCCTCCCTAGGAACTTTCATCAGGTATCACCGGATCTTGAATGACTCAGTGCCTTGGGCAAGAAAAATTCATAAATACAAGATATCTTGGACCTGAGCAAGGGAGAAGGGGTCTTACCACAATGGTTCCTGCGAACTGCCTGTCTTCCTTACTAATAGAATTCTAATTTGGGAGTTGAGAGAGAGAAAAGGGCCCACACAGTGTCCAGTTCCAGGCAGTGGCTCATGGTGGCTCCCAGGCTCTAAGAGAGTCATAAAATTCTGTCCCTTGCTTTCCCAGGAAATCCCAACCAATGATACATATAAGGGGAAGACTGCCAAGGGGCTTCTGGGTAGCTTTCGCCTGCCAGTAAAAAGGAACAAATGTATTTGGTTCTCCCCTTCTGACCTTGAACATGGCTGTGATGCCTGAAGCCACAGCGGCCATTTTATGTCCATGAGGACACAGGCAGAACTAAAGAAGCAGTGATTGAGGCATAGTTGGGCTGCTGAACATGCCACCGGCTGCCTATTGCCAGATTTCACAAGGGTGAGAAGAAGAAGATCGTATTTATGCTACGGTGTGTCAAATGATCAAGGAATGCTTTGCTTTCTGCGTCCCCCCTCTGGGCTTCTCCAACACATTTGCTAGGTCTTGGTCATACCAGCAGGAGTTGAAGAGCAGACTCACCTTCCATGCTATTAGCGACTCAGGGCAATTGTGATAGCTGCTGTGTCTAATCACTTACCTCCTGCCAAGGCCTAGAGCAGAAATTTTCCACCATCTCAATCACTTTTTCCAGAGAAGAGACTTTCTCTGATGTCACGTTTAAAAAATTCATCACAAAGTAAAAAGCTGAAAATGCCTACAAAGAGAAAATTGCAGAGTTTTAGGCTGGGTCCAACGCAGAGGGATGCCGTCATGGTCTCCTGAAGGTCACACACTTTGTGCAGGTGCTTGGGAAGCTCTGGAAAGTCAGTTAATACACCAAGTAATATTGCAGGCCAAGAGCTGTTTCCTTCTGGGAAGAGGGGCCCCTTTGCTGCTGACACACATTTCTAAGCCACTTGGCAGCTGCTTTTCTCTTATCGTGGTAATGGGAGAGTCAGGGAGAAAGAAAGATGGGAAAGAGGATAAGAAGAGAGAGAAAGGGGTTGTGAAACTTCCATTTAGAAAATACTGTGTGTTACATATGTCTAATAAATCAAACTGAAAAATCATAGACAATGGTAAAGAATGATCTCTGAATGGCAAAACTGTAAGCCTTTTTTCCCTTACTTGTGCTTAGTTCTGGCCTAGTTTCTAAAATAAATGTGTACGGCTTTCTTAATTAAAAAAAAAAATCAATCTTTATTCAAAAATACTTATTGTGGGTCTACTATGAGCTAGGGCATTATTTTAAACACAACTAAAAAGCTTTTATCATTATCATCATCATACATGAGAATTATGGAAAAACTTAAAAGTACAAATCAGTAAAAAAAAAAAAACCCAAGGGAAACATTCTGTTAAAATGACTCCCAAATCCTATCACTTAGTGACATCAGCTATTAAATATGGTATGTATTTTTCCCCATTCTAATATACAAATATACTTTATGCCACACTGTAATTGCCTTTTTTTGACTCAATATAGCATGGATTTAAAGAGGAAAAAAATAATTGAGCAGAGCTTGCTAGATGAGGCAGTTAAAACCCAAATTCTAGGGCTTTTTCTCTCTCCTGCCCTAAAGGGTGCCAGTTTTTAGGGGAAATCATTTTTGAGGTTATCAGAGCACATCATTTGTTCTCTCAACAAACATCCTGAACTCTATATGTAAGCATGGGGCCAGTCGGCATTTACTTTGATTATTCAAGGGGACCAAAAAGGGGTCCCTGTGCTGGAAGAGGTTTGGTTTTATGCCACAGGGTGGCGTAAAGTATATTTGTCTCCTGTAAAGTTACAAAACTATAAGAGAACGTAGTAAAGAAATGCGATTCCCAAACAAGCCAAGCAACATTCTTACATAATCTTCATGGGCAAAGAAACAGAGTTTTGATGGGTAAAGAAACCGGAGGTAGCAGAAATACCACGGGGGTGCTCACCATGACTCAGGGAGGAGGAGTGATGCCCTCTGCCCAGCAGCTTCCTGCTGTACACAGGCGTTATGCTTGATGCCAGCCAATATAGACCCAATGCCAGCCTCCTAAAAGTTGCATTTTTAAAAATTCTTACACAACATATATAATTTAATAAAAATGAATAAGTGAGCAGATTTGTCTTTTCGGTACATTTTTCTTTTTCTTTTTTTTTAATTTGATTCTTTTTTTTTTTAATTTAATTCTTTCCTTCAGTTCCCATCCCAACAGGTGTCATCAACAACTTAATATGCAACCTTCCATTTTTTCCCCATGCTCATATAATCAAATCCAAACACAAATGTAGAAAAAATTTGTCTTATAAATGAAAGTTTAAACACATTCTTCATCTTGCTTTTCTTACTCAACAACCCTTTGTGGAAATCCCTCCAAGTCAGTCGGGGACACTCTAATGGCTATATAAGAGTCTGTGATGTGGATGTATCTTCATCCATTCAACAACTCCCTGTGGGTAGATATTCTCTTGATGTCCAGCATTTTCCCCTATAAGCAACATTGCTATAAATACCACTATACACTTAGCCTCTGAACCACTGTGCCCATTCCTTTAGGAGTTTGAATTCCCCAGGAACTCTGAAAGACAGCCTCCATACTTCTGAACTTAGGGATTCCAGTACCTCAAATACCATTGCATCCCAGCTGCAGAATAAGACCTTGGTATGGCCTTATTTCTACCATCTCAACCCAAGCCACTATCATCTCTTGTGTAGACAATGTGATGGCCTCTTAATCAGTCTCCACATTACCTTCTGGTCCTATTCCAACCTATCCTGCAAACAAATTTGATCATATCACTCCCCTGCTTAAAGTCCTTGGTGGTTCCTAATTATACTTAGAATAAAGTCCAAACTCTACCAGGCCTCTCAAAGCCAGGTGTGTTCTAACCTTGCCCACCCCACCAATACCATCTCTTACCCCTGCCCACCTTGCCCACCACACTACAGCCACCTAGCTCTCTCAGTTCCTGCCAAGCCTTTCCTCACCCATGGCCTGTACACCTGCTAGTCCCTCTGTTGAAATTCTCTGGACTTCCACATCTCCACTTCAGAGAGTTCTCCGACCACCGGCCTAGACTAGGACTCTCTGTTATTCCCTTTCACAGGATCCTGCCTCTTTCTCCCTCGCAGTTGTTTTTAATTAGCAGCAGTCTGATTTGCTTTTGTCTGCATTTCTGGTCTCTTGCCTGCCTGCCTTCTAGAAAGCCAGCTCGGTGGTGACAGGGACAGAATCGGCCTTGTCCTTGGCCGAATCTGTTCCATTAACATGGCACTTAGCACATGTGAGAGTTCTATCAGTGAGTAAGTGGCAGAAAACTGTGCTCTTTCTAGTTCCTAGGGCTCTGACTAGAATGTAAGAGACACTCAGTAAATCTCTGTGAACTGAAAGACGGGATACGTTTCCATATGCTTGGGTTTACACAGCCAGTCTTGGAGAAGTTCCCTCTATTAATTACAGCTACTAAGAATGTTTTCCTCTAGTGAACCACTGGTGACACAGGAGGGAGAGAAGACCTTTTAAGTTTCTACATTTTGTACAGTTTGATATTTTTAATAAGCTGTAATAAAGCAATAATAAATATTTTCTTAAATTGTTACATTTCAAACATTTTCTGAAATCAGTCCTAGAGCTCATTTTATTTACAAAAGGTTTAATGAATTAAGCATCCAGAAATTCATTTTTGCTAAGGTGTGACATTTGCTTTTTAAAGTAAATAAAGATCATTTTAAAAACAGATGAACAAACAAAAACGTTTTATGAGGTAGATTTATCAACATATTGAGACTTCAGGTGGATACGTGGCATCTCAGAATTTTGTTCATATTTATTTTGTAACACATGGAAAGTTTCTCTCTTCATTTCTTTTCTTCAAAATAGGAACGTCTTTAAAATTCTGGCTTATTCAAAAGTAACACATTTATTGTATAGAATTTTTAAAATCTCTCCTTAACTAACCATTTCCTACAGATAAACACTTTTAACAATTTACTGTTTAATACTGATAGCAAATATATATGCAAAATAGCAAAATATAAGTCTATATTTTTACCTAACTGTGATGATATTAGACACAATATGTTACAATCCTGCTTTGTTTTACTTAATACTAATACAACATGGGCACATTTTCAGATTCATCTCACTCATTTACATGACAATAATAGGTTTTTTGTATGGATATTTCATAATTTACTTAATCTGTTTTTCATGAGTGCGGGGGCCTGCCCCTGCAGGTTTTGGGGGGGTCCCTGAAAAGATGTGGCGGCGTCGGCGAATCTGGAGGGGTTAGATAATAAAAGAAAGAAAGGGGGGAGAAAGAAAGAGACTGTACTCTGTCTAGTGCAGAAGCCGTTTAATGGGACAAATCGTAAGTCTTTTATCCCAAATTTTCACAGGTTAAAGCACAAGACTTTCATGTGAACACAAAGCCAGGTGGATGAGGGGCATTCCTCCACCCACCAGGTGTTTCCTCAAGCATGAGGAAGGACAATCCCAATTAAATCACAAGACTTTTATGTGAACACAAAGCCAGGTGGATGAGGGGCGTCCCCCACCCACCAGGCATTTTCCCAAGCATGAGGAAAGACAATCTCAAAATTATCTCACGGTTCTTTATGCTTGGTTAATGTTCCTCAAAAGCAATACAACAATTCTAACATAATATTCTAATAATCAATAACTTCTAAAGCTTATGCATACACAACACCTAATGACTAACTTAAATCCTAATACCTTTCTATTCTGTGCTAATTATACCAGGATTAGGAATCAGAAACTCTTAATTATAGCTCAAACCAGTTCATAAAGAATGTGGTCCAGTCCAAAGATCACGCTGGGCTGTTTCTAGGAACAATTGATTACAATCTCTTAACAAAATGGCTATTCTAAAATCCTATATATCTATCTTAATTTCTATAAAATTTCTAATTCCTAATCCTAGTATATAAAGCTGATCATCAGCAATAAAGCTTCTAAAAATAAAACCCAAATATAAACTGTAAATTGTACTAAAGCCAAAACCACAATAGTAGAAAATGGGAACAATGAAATTTCTAAAGTTAGCTGTATTCTTATTAAACCTCAAAATATCATGTTTGATCATGCTTGAACTAACATAATTCCCTGACGTTAGCATGACCTATTCTACAATACTTTCTATGAGTAAAATAAATTTAATTTCTATAATAAGTAGAAAAACCCTACACTAACTGTAGTTAAAACTGATTTAAAAGAATGCAGCCAGTCCAAAGTACATGCTGGGCCCTTAGGAATGTGGCCCAGTCCAAAGTTCATGCTGGGCCATTTCTGGTAACTCTAGATAATCATCTATACCATCTAAAGCTGAAAACAGTTCTCCATATATATACTAATTCTACAAATATACTTTTAAAACTTATAAAGAAGCTTGTACCATATTAAAGGCTCCCAAATGTGACCTGAGTTTGAATTATATCTAATACCTAAGCTAAAACCACAGTTCATGGGAAACAGGAACAATGAGTTTCTAGAGTGAGCCATGCCTGTCACAGTCACAGAGACTTCAGCTTAGGTCAGTAGAGTTCCTTTTGGCCAAGTGTGACAAATAGAAAAAGGGAGGAGGGAATGGGGTCAACAGCTCCCGAACACATCCTAATGGTCTCAGGGTTCACGGCCCTCCCTGATCCCTAACGCTCAGTGGGCCTCCATGGCTGGCTCCCAACACATGAGTATTTAGGTTTTCTAATATTTTACTATAAACAATGCTGCAAAGTATTTGAATCCTTGTACCTTCGCCTAGCCATTTCTTTGAGATAATTTGCTTAGGGTAAAATGTTGTCAGAAGGTGAATATATTTTATGAGAGCAAATATCCACTGAAAAATATGAACAAAAATGTCTATATGGCAGTTCATAATAATAGTCCAAATCTAGAAACATCACAAATGTCCACCAATTGTAGAATGGATCAATTTCAGTGTATTCCTACAAAGAGACACTACCCTGCAGTGAGAGAATAAGTTATTGCTACATGTAACAACATATACAAATCTGACAATACTGACAAAAGAAGCCAGATGTAAAAGAATACACACCATATGATTCTGAGAACTGCAATACCAGTCTATGGTGATTGGTATCATGGTAGCGGTTGTCTCTGGAGGGGTAACTGTCAACTGGGAGGGCAGACATGAAAGCCTTTTGGGGTGCTAGGCCTGTTCTGTATCATCATCTAGATGACAGAATCATGGGTGTACACCTTAAAAATTATCAAGCTGTTCCCTTAAAATGTGCACACTTTATGGCAAATACATTAGGCTTCAATGTAAAAGACAGAGAGGTGAGCATATTCTAAATATCTATCCACATCTTGTTAGATCCTCTTTCAAAAGACTGGATCACTTTACAACTGTTGGAGACAACATTTTCTCTACTGTAGAGCCTAAAATATGTTCTATTTTCTCTGAGTCCCAGAAATGGTCCTTCTGCGTATCCCCCAAATAGAGATATCCATTTACTCCAAAGCCTGGAATAATTTTCTTTCCAGACCCCTAATTTAGTCATCTTTTCACCCTCAGTATTCCTATAATTACCACCATTTTCCTGTATCACAGAAGCCCATTTATGGATCAGAAAGCTCATACAAAGGTATCTAAAGACCAAAAAGATGATCTTTCAGCTTGAAAAAGAAGCCATCAGCCACTTCCGAAAAACAAAATATACATATAATTTTAAGAAAGCTGCTAAAGTAACTAAAGTCCTCAACTCAGTAGTAATGAGAATAAGGCAATGAATGGATTTAGATTAAATAGTTAGAAGGGAAGGTTTTGGTTTATTCTGGGTAGATAAAAAACTGAAATATACTCAAAATTTAAAAATTTGAAACATAACCAAAATTTAAGTTCTTAGGAAGTCACAGCCCAATGAAAGTAACTTCCTAAATATTAAAACCATTTTAAGTAAAAATGGGAGGTTTTTATGAGGTAGTGAGCATCCTGTCATTATAGATAATCCCAACCAGTTGGGAGACCTTTTACTTGGTAGAATAGAAGGTATTTCTGCATGAGAGAGAAAGTCAGATGACATATGTGCTGAAGTTCCCTCCAATACTAAGATTCTATAATTTAAAAGTTCATCAGCCGGGCTCAGTGGCTCAGCCTGTAATCCCAGCATTTTGGGAGGCCAAGGCGAGTGAATTGTCTGAGCCCGCAGTTAAGACCAGCCCAGGCCACTTGGTGAGACCTCGTCTCTACCATATTTTTAAAAATTAGCCGGGCATAGTAGCATGTGCCTGTAGTTCCGGCTACTTGGGAGGCTGAGGCGGAAGGATCGCTGGAGCCCAGCAGGTCGAGGCAGCAGTAGCCGTGAGCATGCCACTGCACTCCAGCCTGGGCAAGAGTGAGACTCCAACTCAAAAAAAAGAGAGTTCATCTGTGGCCAAGAACAGATTAATGCAGAATCCGTTAATATCAGTAAGATAACTTCTGAGTCAAGGAGAGTAAACTGGTGACTTTATTGCTGAGGCTGATGTTAAAAGGGAGATCATCTCAGAGTGATCTGAAACATCAGCACTACCTGAAAAATCCAAGCTGAACTTGAAAGCAAGCAGATATATTCCGTTTCAAGCTCATTATATACTTGTAACTGTCAAGATCTTACAAAGAGGTGATGAGAAGGCTGGAAAGATAATTTGCTTTTACAATAATAATGAGGCCAGGTGCGGTGGCTCAAGCCTGTAACCTCAGCACTTTGGAAGGCCAAGGCGAGAGGATTACCTGAGCCCACTGGTTCGAGACCAGCCTGGGCAACATGGTGAGATCTCATCTCTACAGTAAATCAAAAAAATTAGCTGGGCACAGTGGTGCACGCCTGTAGTTCCTTCTGCTTGAAAGGCTGAGGTGAAAGGATCACCTGAGCCAGCAGGTTGACACTGGGGTAGCTGTGAGTGTGCCACTGCACTCCAGCCTGGGTGACGGAATGAGACTCCAACTCAAAAATAATAATAATAATAATAATAATAATAATAATAATGAAATAAGATTCATGAAAGAAGAGAAGAAACATGTATGAATAGCTGCTGACACTTTGGGCTTACTAATAAACCACATCTTGAAGATACAGAGCCCATGTCAGAAAAAGGTACTGTGCTTTTTGCAAAATATGCTCTGAGTGACAATGCGAACAAAAATGCATGAATGCTCATTGCTTCTATTATAAGTGACCTGGGGGTCAGGGCCCATGCTCTTCTGTTTGGGTTCCACCACTTTTCTCTTCTAGGGTACCAGGGGCCGGTCTACTGCACCATCCCTCTGGGAACCCATGGAATAATTGCAGGTCTCTGAACACATTTCTCTTTCCCATCTATAGGCATCTTTGCATGCTGGTCTTCTCCCTAGAATATTCCAAATCCTTTACTGAGCATAGACAAGATTCTAGGTATTCTGGTTGGCCTAGAAATATAAAGATGAAAAAGACAAACCCTGCCTTCCAGGACCTCAGGACATAGTTGAGGGAGAGAGACCTTGAACCTTTACCTATTCTTGCCTGTCATACTTGGCAACTCTTAACCTACACTGAAATGCAATACACATACTCTACATACGACAGGCAACATCCCAATAAGCCCTTGATAAGCTGAAAATGCATTTGACATCCATCATAAAGTAAAAAAAATCCTTAAGTTGAACCATGATAAGTCCAAGACATGGATTCCTATTAAGCTGAACTGAGCTGGTTTCAGTCCAGCATTCTCATACTCTCTAAAATTTTTTCTTGTGCTTGTGGTATGTTATCCACCCTCTTCCATTCTCCCCCAACTTTGGAGTATCTCCCAGGGATTCCTTATTCCATTCTGACATGACTTTCAAAACCTTAAAATCACCAGTGATATCCTGACTGCTAAAAACAATAGTTATTTTTTTTGTTCCACATCTTGCTTAACCTTTTGGCTGCATTTCATTTGTTCATTCATTCATTCAACAAAGATTTACTGAGTACCAACTACATAGCAAGAACTAGTGATGGCACTGGAGATAAAGTGATCAAAACAGATGAGAATCTTGCATTCTAGTGAAAGGCATCAGGACTCAAACAAATAAATTACAGGTAGTATGACGGGTGAGAACAAGTGCTATAGAGATCATGCTTTTTGTCTTATACTCCACAGATAGAGACTATGCAGATTAGGGAAGCCCACAGATTAGATATAGTTCACTTATCATTTTTTTCTTCTAGTCCAGGTACAATTTATCTCTCAAGGGTCTTGTTTTTTCTTTTTCTTTTTCTGTCAGTCTTACTCAGTCCTTCAGGCTGGAGTGCAGCGGCATGCTCACAGCAACCACAGCTTCGACCTGCTGGGCTCAGGCAATCTTTTCACCTCAACCTTCCAAGCAGCTGGGACTACAGGCCTGCACCACCATGCCTAGCTAATTTTTTGATTTATTGGAGAGACAAGGTCTCACCAAGTTGCCCAGGCTGGTCTCGAACTCCTGGGTTCAAGCAATCCTCTTGCCTCTGCCTCTTTAAAATGCTGGGATTACAGGCGTGAGCCACCGAGCCTGGCCAAGTCATTTGTATAAACATTGTTGCCTGATAATATAGTGACATTTCACTTTTATCAGGTTTCCAGGGGAACAAAGCCAGAAAGTTAACCCCAAACTGAGATTGTTTATAGAGAAACAGAAGGGGTTTTGCTAAACAAGTTTCCAAAGGTCTAGTAAAAACTTGCTGATAGTACTTTAAAATATAAATAAAGTAAAGCATTTGGAGTCACCGAAGAAATAGGCTTTACAGTTTTGCATCAGGATTCTGCTCCAAAATGACTACTTGGCATGCTACCCTTCCTGTCCCTCTTCTAACTCGAGTACCCATTCCAACTTGCCTCTCCAACATGGCCTATCTGCTTATATCACTAGGTATTAGGCTGACTCTTCCCTGGCAGGAGGCATTTTAGAGGTGGAAATAGTGTCAACTGCAGGGCCATCGTCTCTAGTATATGTATCTATATCTACTTCCATAATTCTAAGTAGACTTGACCCCTGACACCTGTGGGGGCATTCACTCCCAGTCACTGCCCTGCATGGGCTCATGGTTCAGCTTTAATCTCTAGTTTCTATATAGTTTGTTTAATTTTTTTCCAAGAAGGTTGCCTAGAGGCATTTCAAGGCATGCCTCATCTACTTGGAGGAAACAGAGTAGTGTGTAGACAGTCATACTTTGAATGTTGTCCAAGAGAGAACACAGGAGTTCCATGGAAATGCAAAGGGAAACTCCAAAATCAGGAGAGGAGGAGGTTGGGCAGCTTGTGTGGCCAGGGCAAGAATGTCACCCTGGCAAGAATCAGGGGTGAATCTGCAGTACGGGAGAGGGTGAATGACTGTCTTCTTGTGGTCCACTTTACTGCTAGGAAATCATACAACCCAGACCACAGGAGTGCACCCTTCCCCTGCCAAGCCCTGGATCTGACTTGAAGAGTGGCCAGGGGACTGTGAGAAGGAACCACTCTAAGGTGACAATGTGTCCTGGGTCCCGTGCCCTCCCTGACACCTAAGTGGCTACAGTAAAGTGTCATTCTCAATCCCAATCCTAGCTCTTAACTGTGCCCGATCCTGGACAGAGTGGCGCCAGTCCTGTATATTAGGAAAACAGAGTCCAGCAACCAGGATGAAAAGTGACCCTGGAGTGGGATCCAACTGCCAATACGGGAGCCAGGCAACTCCTCTGAGTGCCAAGCAGAATGAGAGTTGTCAGAAGTTAGATCCTGAACTGGGCAGATACCCCTACAGCCTGGGGCTGCATTTCAAGCTAGGTGTGAACTGCCCACTCTGACTGAATTTCAGAGTAGCCTACAAGAGTCAGGGTGAGAGAGGCAGCCCCACTGAGACTGGGGTGTGAGACGGACAGGACCCCCACTTGGCAGTCAAGGCTGTGAACATTGGGACATGAAAGAAGAGAAGAAACATGTATGAATAGCAGCCCAACCTGCCCCACCACGGCAGGACCTACAGAGACAGTCCTGCCTCTCCCAAGCATTTGTCCTCAGGGGCCTGAGGACAACTCTTCCCCACCCTCTGTCACGGCTGGTGGGGGCACTTGCCACTGGGAGGTCTGAGCACAGACTTGCCCTGTCTGGCTCTGCCCCATTCTTTGAGATAGAGAGAGTGTCAGATCTGGGTTCCTGGGGGTTCCACAGCCCAGCCCACTCTCTGGGGCATACAAGCACTTCTCCCAGGGATCAGAGGTTGGGCATAAACATTCTGCCACTGCCAATGCAACTGGCTTCTACCTGCAGGTGCCACCTACTGGCCTTTGGGGCTAGCCCACACAGCCCATTGCAACCACTCCCACACAAGATCACAGTGCTTGAGAACTGGGCGAGCATCTCACTACCACTGCTACCATCATCACCTATATCATCCCAGCTGCCCAAGAACTTGAGAGTCACTCACCTGCCTGGTACACTGCAACTGCAACCGGCATCCAAGAAAGCCACTCAGAAGCCCAAGAAGTAGTCTGCCTGAAACTGTCAACACAGGTGCCAGCATATACTGCCCCAGGTCACCAGTGAAATCTGAAGAAGGACCCATCAGGCATTCCAGTCCCCAGCACAACTTCACCACCGCCTCCACCAATAATCACGCCAAAACACAGCAAGGGATTCACAAATACCACTAAAGCTGTTTATAGCCAAAGAAGTCATTCAGAGTTAGTGCAGCTGCATGCATCCATGAGCAAAGTCAAACAGCCCTACCCAACCAACATTATAGTCACATCTTCAAGATAAAAAGTCCTCGCCCCTCGCAATGAAAGTACATCCTAAAATAAGAATCAACTATTGCTTCAGATGCACAAGAATCAACATAAAGATACCAAAGAAAAAAAAAGAAAAAGCAAGGTAATATGATACCCTCAAAAGAACATAATCATTCTCCAGCAACGTATCCTAAACAGAAAGAAAACCTCAAAATGCCAGATAAATAATTCAAATACTGATTTTTAAAAAGCTCAATGAGATGCAACAGAAATCTGAAGGCCAATACAAAGAAATCAGAAAATCCATTCAGGATATGAATAAAAAATCTACCAAGGTGATAGATATCTTTCAAAAACAAACAAACAAACCATATCTTCAGGTGGATGTGTCAGAATTTTTAAAAAGTATCCAAAAAATAGAAATTCTGGAACTGAAAAATTCATTGAAGGAATTACAAAATACATTTGTAAGTTTCAACAATAGACTAGACCAAGCAAAAGCAAGAATCTCAGAACTTGAAGACAGATATTTTGAAAAAATCTAGTCAGACAAAAATAAAGAAAAGATAATAAAAAAGAATGAGCAAAGTCTTCAAGATGTTTGGGACTACATAAAGTGACCAGATTTAAGAATTATCAGTATTCCTGAGGAAAAGAAAGATCAAAAAGTTTAGAAAACCTATTTAACAAAAAAATTAATAAAAATTTCCCAAGTCTAGCAAGATATGTAAACAAGTAGATGAGAAGGCCCAATGATCTCCAGTTCAGTAACTTGCAAATAGGATTTCACCACAGCTTATTATAATCAGATTGTCTAAAGTAAAAGTGAAGGAAGAATTCTAAAAGCAGCAAAAGAAGAGCATCGAGGTCACCTATTTAAAAAAGCCCATCAGACTAGTAGTGGGCTTCTCAGCAGAAACCTTATAGGCCAGAAGAAAAGAGAATGACATTCAAAGTGCTGAAAGAAAAAGACTGCCAATGAAGAATTCTATATCTAGTAATATTACACTTCATAGATAAAGGAGAAACAAAGTCTTCTGAAACAAGCAAATGCTGAGGGAATTCATTACCACCAGATTAACCCTACAAGAAATGTTCAAAGGAGTTCTAAACTTGGAAGAAAATATTGATATTCACTATTATGAAAATACACAAAAATACAAAATTCACAGGTAAAGCAATCAAACAAAGGAGGAAGAGAAAGGAATCAAATGTCAACACTACAGAATTCCACCAAACCACAGACAAATAGAGAAAACGAAAGACACAAATAATTTATAAAACAACTAGAAAACAATTAACAATGTGACAGTAACAAAATCTCACATATCATTATTAACTTTGACTATAAATGAATTAAGTGCTCCACTAAAAAGATACAGATTGGCGGAACAGATTTTTTAAATAATCCAAAAATATGCTACCTCCAAGAAATTCACCTTATCGCTAAAGACACATAATCTGATACTAAATGAATGGAAAAAGATATTCCATGCAAACAGAAATAAAAAGTGAGCAGAAGTAGCTCTTCTTAGGTAAAACAGACTTTAAACCAAAAAAAGTAAAAGAAGACAAAAAACAACTCTACCCAAGAACTGCAGAATATACATTCTTCTCATTAGCATATGGAACGTTCTCAAAGATAGACAATATGTTAGATCATAAGTCTCAACAAATTTTTAAAAATAGAAATCATATCAAGTATCTTCTCAGACCAGAGTTGAACAAAACTAGAAATCAACACCAAAGGAACTTTGGAGACTAAACAAATACATGAAAAATAAGCAACATGGTCCTGAATAATTACTGGACCAATGAAGAAATTAAGATGGAAATTAACAAATTTTTTGAAACAAAAGAAAATAGAAACACAACATACCAAAACCTTTTGGGATACAGCAGAAGTGCAAAGAGGGAAGTTTATAACATTGAATGCCTACATCAAACAAGTAGACAATTACAAATTAACAACCTAACAGCACACCTCAAGGAACTAGAAAAACAAGAACAAACCAAACACAAAATTTGCAGAAGAAGTAAAGATCAGAACAGAACTAAATAATTAGAGGAAAAAAAGGATGAATGAAATGAAATTTTGTTCTTCAAAAAGATAAACAAAATTGATAAACTGCTAGCCAACTAACCATGAAAAAAAGAGAATACCCCCAAAAAGTAATGACAAAGGAGCCATTACAACTGATATCACCAAAATACAAAAATAATTAGAGACTATTATGAACAACTATGTACTTACAAACAAGAAGACCTAGATGAAATAGACAAATTCCTAGAAACATAAACCTCTCAAGACTGAATCAAGAAGAAATAGAAATCCTGAACAGACCAACAGTGAGTAGCAAGATTGAATCAGTAATAAAAAGCTATTCCAACAAAGAAAAGCCCAGGAACACATGGTCCTGGCCAAATTCTACCAAATGTACAAAGAAGAACCAATATAATTCTACTGAAACTCCCAAAAATCAAGGAGAAAGGAATTCTCCCCCTAACTCATTCTTTGAGGTCAGTACCATCTTGACACCAAAACCATACAAGGACACAATAAAAAGAGAAAACTACAGGCCAACACCTTTGATGACCATAGACACAAAAATACTCAACAAAATAGTAGCAAACCAAATCCAGCAACACATCAAAAAGATAATATACCATAATCAAGTGGGTTTATTTCAGAGATGTGAGAGTTGTTCAACATATGCAAATCAATAAATGTGATACATCACTTAGACAGAATTAAGGACAAAAACCATATGATCATCTCAACAGATGCAGATAAAGCATCTGTTAAAATTCAGCACCCTTCATCATAAAAACTCTCGTCACACTAGGCATAGAAGGAACACACCTCAAAAATAATAAAGACAATAAACCCACAGCCAGCATCTTAATGAATGGGGAAAAGTTGAAAAGTTTCCTTTAGGATCTGAGAAAGACAAGGATACCCACTTTCACCACTCCTTTTCAACATAGTACTGAAAATCCTAGCTACAGCAATCAAAGAAGATAAAGAAATAAAAAGCATTAAAACTGGAAAAGAGAAAACAAATTATCCCTGCTTGCTGATGATTTGATCTTATATCTAGAAAAATCTAAAAACTCCACAAAAAACTCTTAGATTTGATAAGTGAAGTTATGAAATTTACAGGATACAAAATAAATGTACAAGAACCAGTAGCATTTCTATACATCAATAGCAGTGTAGCTGAGAACAAAATCAAGAAGGCAATTCCATTTGCAATAGCTACCAAAAAAATAAATACCCGCAAATATATTTAAGAAGGTGAAAGAAAGGAAAATTATGAAACACTGATGAAAGAAACTGTAAGTAACACCAAAAAAATGAAGAAATATCCCATGCCCATGGATTGAAAGGATTCATATCATTAAAATGACCACACTTCCCAAAGCAATCTACAGATTCAATGCAATCCTTATAAAAATACCAACATCATTTTTCACAGAAATAGAAAAACTAATCCTGAAATTTATACGGAACCAAAAGAGAGTCCAAATAGCCAAAGCAACTCTCAGCAGAAGAGCAAAGCTAGAGGCATCACATTACCTGACTTCAAATTATATTCCAAGGCTATGTAACCTTTTAGCCACAAAAAAGAATGAAATTATATCTTCTGCCAGAACAGAAGCTGGAGGGCATTATGCTAAGTGAAATAAGGCAGACACAGAAAGACAAATATTGCATGTTCTTACTCATTAGTGGGAGCTAAATCATCTGTACACATGGACACAGAGTGTGGAATGACAGGCAATGGAGATTTAGAAGGGTGAGAGGGTGAGAGAAGGGTGGATGATGAGAAACTACTTAATGGGTACGATGTACATTATTTGGGTGATGGTTACCCTAAAAGCCCTGACTTGACCACTATGCCATCTATGCATGTAACAAAATTATACTTGTCCCCCATATATTTATACAAATAATTTTTAAAAAGAGCTCTAGTTTCTATGTAAATTTTGTTTTAGGTTAAGGACTTTTAACCTGGCGTTTACAGATCCACCACAGGGGATCATGATGACTTTTAAATTGCGTGCAAAAAATTCAGTACACCTTCATATATCCATTTTTCTGCTTGGAAGAGCTTTCATTAGATTCTCAAAAGAGTCTTTTGATCCTTTTGAAGGATTACGAATGACTAATCTATTGACGATATTATGCTAAGTAAAATAAACCAGTCACAAAAGGGTGAATACTGAATGATTCCGTTTGGATGGTGGTACCTGGAATAGCTACATTCACTCAGAAAGTAGAATGGTGGTACCAGTGGCTAAGGGGAAGGAGGTAATGTTTTGTTTAATGGGTGCAGAATTAATGGGTGGAGTTGGTGGGTTGCACAACAGTATGAAAGTATTTAATGCCACAAAAATTGGAAACTTGAAAATAGTTAAAATGATACATTTTACATTATGTATATCTTACTACAAAAAAAAAGAAAGAAAAAAATGACTGTTCTAGACAGCTTCAGTATTTTGCTTCTAGTTCTCACCTTAGTTGTGCAGGTTATGATTACAAATTCCCTCTCAAAATCAAATAAGCAATATCCAATCAGGGAATAACACTATCATGTGGGAATACGAAACATAATAAATATGGTCATGGTCTCCTAACTACTACAAACATCTGAATAAAATTTAAACCGATGTTTTAAATCCCCTCTCCTTTATATATTTTTTAATTTTTCTACAATAATCATGTTACTGGTATAATTACCCCCTCCCTCCCCAAAAAAGTATAAATAAACCATTTCTCTGTAGTAACTGTAGAGATCAAGTCTTCAAATTAGAACCATGAAAAAATTCTGCAGGATGAGGTGGGAATATGTTTACTCATCTCTTTCTTAAACAGCTGTGGTCCAGAATAAGGTCACCTTTTTCTCTTCCCTTGCTCCAGGGACCAGTTCACACATATTTATGTTCATTTATTCTTTCATTCCATCTATCTGCCACTTAGCCCCTTCACTGAAAGCCTTCCATGTGTCAGGGGCTAAGTGGTAGTTTTCCTTTCTGTATATGTTCTTCAGAAATCCTCCAGATGTGGGCTAATATCTAAACTGGCCTCTTAAATCCCTTGTAAAAGTCTCTACTATAATGGAATATTACTTATGCGAACATGGATTGGAAATGAACCCAGAAAAATAAAGTGTTGATGGGATGAAACAGCAGGATTTAGAGCATTTTCCCCTTGATTTATATATATAATAATTATAATTAGATTATCATGTAATAATTTATATAATCAAAAGTTTATTATATTATACAAAATAAATTTATTTTATTTTTTTAAGTTGTGGGGTACAATTTAGGGTTAGGTATACAAATAGTCATTGTGTTGGTAAAATTTGGGCCTCACTTTGGTCCCCACTTCACCTGGTTTGAGATCAGGTACCCTTATGGATGAGGTGGGCACCCCCTCCCCTGGCAGTTTCCCACTACTGCCAATCCCTTTCTTACAGTATTATGATAGTTTTCATGGTCTGCTTATGAGTGAGAACATGTGGCACTCAGTTCTTTGTTTCTGTGATAGATCACTCAGTATTATAGACTCTAAATCCATTCAGGTTGCTGTAAAGTTCATAATTCTGTCCTTTATGGCTGTATAATATTCCATCATGTATATGTACCAGACTTTTTTTATCCAGTCCTCTTTCAATGGGCAGCATGGTTGGTTCCATGTTTCTGCTATTGTGAATAATGCAGCAATAAACAGGCATGTGTAGGTATCTTTTTCATAAAGTGATTTGAGTTCCTCCGGGTATATTCCCAGAAGGAGGATTGTGGGGTCGTATGGAAGGTCGATTTTTAGACCTTTTAGGAATCGCCAAACTGTTTTCCACAGAGGTTGTACTAGTTTACACTCCCACCAACAGTGTAGAAGAGTTCCCTTTTCCCCACATCCTCTCCAGCATCTGTTGTTTTTTGAGTTATTGACGATGACCATTCTGACTGGAGTTAGGTGGTATTTCAGTGTGGTTTTGATTTGCATTTCTTTGATGATTAGAGAGCCTGAGCACTGAAAAATAAATCTTAACCTAATTAGGAATGCTTTCATTTTTAATCCCAACAATCACACTGAATGACAAAACTACCTTCTTCTTTTTATACCCTAGGAAGATACATTGATCAGTATCAGATGGTTCAAAGTCACATCCCCAAGTTTCTTCCTGTGACTCTTTCAGTCTTTAGGAAAAAATTCATTTCGATCCTACTCTTAGGCTTTAGGGATTCAATCCAACAGGTGTTTTTTTGCCAGAAGGAACCCAAGCCAATTATTGAGGTAAATACTGCCTCAGCTCTAGGAATTTCTGAGTTTGCCTTTTGGTACAGATGAGATGCTCTACCACTGAGGTAACAATCTGTGATTGGCTCCTTAATTTCCATACTAAGAATCAACCTTACTTGATAATCCTTTACTTGATTAGTATCTATGACCTGTGGTCCATATAAATACACATGTACGTATACATATACTTATGTAAAAAAAATATTTTTAATGTTCTTTAATTCCAGTTCCATAATGAATTTGTTTCTACCCTTTCTTGTTTATATAAACAGCACAATGTGACCTTAAAAATAACTTCTACATTACCTCATATGTAATTCCCTACAGATGTTCCCTCTTTCTTGTTGGTGTTTCTAATTTGCCCACAACATTAGATTTTTGTCTAGCAACCAAGGCCACAATTAGCACAATAATGCGAGCACTGAAAGTTTTGACTACTATATATACAAACTAAAAATTAGATCATCAGTGCTGGATGCAATTGAGGCAAAAATTCTCTCTCCCACAAATTATCCGTGAGATCACCCCAGCTAGAGGGTTCTGGAAATAATGGGAATGCAGCTGGATTCTGGTTTACAAATGGTTATGCTCCAAGAGGCAGAACTTGAGACTAGAAACTTCCTGCAAGAAAGACAGTGTAGACCAAAGACTGCTAGGTGAAAGAACTAACTTCTTTAAGGGTCCACTTGGTATATTAGGTTTTGCTATTTACATTGGTGTGCTGGAACTGACTTCTACGTACTCGACTTCTATGTACTCACAAGAGTTGACTTAAAATGTCAGGGCTTTTGTGAGCTGATATCTACTTGATAGTTTGAAATAGACTGTGGTGGGAATATTTACGCCATGGAAACTGGCAAATGTGGCCAAGCTTGGTGACTCAGCCTGTAATCCCAGCACTTTGGGAGGCCGAAGCAAATGAATTGTCTGAGCCCGCGGGTTTGAGACCAGCCCGGGCAACTTGGGCGAGACCTTGTCTCTACAATAAAATTAAAAATGAGCCGGGCATGGTAGCACGTGCCTGTAGTTCTGACTACTTGGAAGGCTGAGGTAGAAGGATCTCCGGAGCCCAGCAGGTCAACGCTGGGGTGGCCGTGAGCGTGCCACTGCACTCCAGCCTGGGTGACAGAGTGAGACTCCAACTCAAAAAAAGAAAAAGAAAAAGAAATTGGCAAATGCTACATATCAACCACCCATCCCCAGAGAACTGGTTGTTAGACATTTCCCAGCCCATCACTGCTTGTCTGGCTCACAACTACCCGTGAGATAGGTATTACTGAGTCTACTTTATAGACGAGGAAACAGACTATCAAAAAAAAAAAGCCTTTAGGTTTTACAAAGAAATTACAGAGTGAAGAAAAAAAAAATCTGAAACAGAAAGAAGCTGCCAAAGCAGGAATAGGTACAGGACCATGCTGACACTGAGGACTGCATCCACAAGAGAAAGACCCTATCCAGAGGAAGACCATGAGCTCATCTAAGGGACGGACAAATCCAGGTTCAGAGGGCTCTAGTGACAATTTCAACGAGGGACTAAGGGAACAAACAAAAGCCTACAGGGGGAGCTCCAGACTTCTCCACCCTTTTCCAACCCCTTCCTCCCCACTTTGGTTGGATAAATCACATTCAAAGACAAGAATTTCTGCCGGTGGCTCAGCCTGTAATCCCGCATCTTTGGGAGGCTGAGGTGAGTGGATTGCCTGAGCCCGCGGGTTCGAGACCTGCCTGGGCAGTGAGACCTCATCTCTACAACAAATCAAAAAATCAGCCGGGTGTGGTAGCACGCGCCTGTAGTTCCAGCTACTTGGAAGGCTGAGGCGGAAGGATCGCCGGAGCCCAGCGGGTTGATGCTGCGGTGGCCGGGAGCGGCCACTGCACTCCAGTCTGGGCGACAGAGTGAGACTCCAACTCAAAAAACAAAAACAAAAACAAAAAAACAAAGACAAGAATCTCCATCCCCTCAAGGAGGAAAGGTTTGCTCAAGTTTGGAGAGAGGAATTGGGTCATGTTTCCCAGGAGGCAAAGTTTTCAGAGGAGTTACAAAGTCAACGCACAAGCGTAAGTTCACTTTCCTTCAGATTTACTTTCTAACACAGACCGGAATGAAGAAGGTCCTCCCCCTCATCCCCCCAGTTCCCCAACCCCCTCCTCCACTCCTTTCCTCTTGTGGCACCTTCCTCTCTCTTCAAGGAGTTTGACCTAAGGCAAGGGCCTTGACCCTAAAAAGGCTAAGGTGGGCAGTCACTGTCAACTCAGTCACAGGGCATTCCAGTGAGACTCTAGTTTGTTCTGAATTTGGGTTTGGAGTCAATAGCCAAATATGACTCTGCCTTTCATTATCCTGTCAGGTATTCTCCCTCAGGAAACTTGTGGGGAGGGGAAGCTGTGGCTTGGCCTGTGGTAAGTCTGGATTCACAGCTCTACCTACTGTTGTTTTCTTGGAGACCAAGGGAGCAAAAGGTTCATACAGTTCACAAGAAGTCAGAAGTTAAATCAGGTCTGATTACTATGGGGCCTGTGCTCTCCACAGAGCTCTGTCTGTGACATTGGGCTAGGCCAGGAGACTTCGGGGAACTCTCTCGCTGGGGTCCTGGAAGGGAGTTCACCCTCTCGTTCACACACTGATCTGTTTTCTGAAAAGGGAAAAAGAGTGAGACGAAAGACAAAAGTCCTTGTTTCTTTGATGTCTTGAATGGATAAATGAGAAGTTGTCTGTACAGTGCTTAGTCGATAATTGGCACTTGATAGATCATAGCTAATTTTGCAGTATACCACTAAACTGTGATCACAATCATGCTTGGTCTCCAGGATCAAAATATGGAATTTGAATAATGTGTAGATCAAGGGGGTACCTCTTCTACCTCTGCTCAACTATTTTATCTTATTCTGGAGAGATTTTTTTTTTAAAAAAAAAGGAATTTGGAGCTGATTCAGTAATCCCCCAATTCTTTAAAGAGCAATGACAGTGATGCTATCTTCAATGTTTTCTTGGGATTTCCTAAGTTTCTGCTTCCTAAATGTCTTTTTTTTTTTTTTTTTTTTTTAAAGATATAGGATACAATTCCGGATTGGGTATACAAGTGGACATCATACAGGTAAAGTTTGGGCCTCCCTTTGGTCCCCACTTTGCCTGGTTTGAGATCAGGCACCCTCCCCCAGCCCCTTTCTCATAGTATTACTGCTCAATCCCTTTCTTTTTTTTTGAGTTGGAGTCTCACTCTGTCGTCCAGACTGGAGTGCAGTGGCCGCTCCCGGCCACCGCAGCCTCGACCTGCTGGGCTCTGGCGATCCTTCCGCCTCAACCTTCCAAGTAGCTGGAACTACAGGCGCGTGCTATCACACCCGGCTAATTTTTTGATTTATTGTAGAGATGAGGTCTCGTCAAGTTGCCCAGGCAGGTCTCGAACCCGTGGGCTCAGGCAATCCACTCACCTTAGCCTCCCAAAGCGTTGGGATTACAGGCTGGCTCAATCCCTTTCTTATAGTATTATGGCAAATGTTCAGGGTCCACTTATAATTGAGAGCATGTGGTACTCTCTTCTCTCTTCTTTGTTTCTGTGATAGGTCACTGTATATGATAGACTTTAAATCCATCCAAATTGCCGCAAAGTCCATATGTTCATCCTTCTTTATGGCTGTGTAATATTCCATTGTGTATATGTACCATATTTTTCCTAAATGCTTTTTATAGAGGAAAACCTTCAGCGAAGGCATCTAACTGCTGCTTGTGCTCCTCTTGACACCTGAGAAGTCACCTGTGGTGGACTCATGGGTTCCTACCCCATAGCCAGCCCCCTTCTCCCTTGCTCATGGAATCCTGATATTACCCAGATGGAGAGAAGCAATGTGCTCAGGAAAGACTCCCCAGGGGATAAACAATAATGAGTCTAAAGCAACCATGATAAGCCATGATTTAAAGATGGATCTTTCACCAAATTCTGGTCAACAGGATCTGAAAAGGCGTCTGTTGAGATTTCCTCAAAATGAGAGAGATATGCAAGAAAAGCCAGTACACTTTCCTGCTTTGGTTTTGCAGGTGAAAAATACGATGCTTGGACTTCTGATTCCAAAATGGTGGCATAGAACTAAGCTGGCCTCCTCCTCTTGTTCCCAAACCAAAAACAAGATAAAAAACTACAGTGCGCCGGGCTCGGTGGCTCAGCCTGTAATCCCGCGCCTTTGGGAGGCTGAGGTGAGTGGATTGCCTGAGCCCGTGGGTTCGAGACCCGCCTGGGCAGCGAGATCTCATCTCTACAATAAATCAAAAAATCAGCCGGGCGTGGTAGCGCATGCCTGTAATTCCGGCTACTCGGAAGGCTGAGGCGGATGATCGCCGGAGCCCAGCACGTTGAGGCTGCGGTGGCC
>NW_007233306.1:82473-115133 GCF_000164805.1 Carlito syrichta | reverse complement strand
TGCGGTGGCCGGGAGCAGCCACTGCATTCTAGTCTGGGCGACCGAGTGAGACTCCGACTCAAAAAAAAAACAACAGAAAAAACCTACAGTGCTGAGGTTATCACCAGCCTTATCCCAGAAATCAAAGACAAAGATGAGACAATTCCAAGGGCCACAAGAAAGTGAAAAAACTCTGAGCAGACATTCACATGTGTGACACCATTCCCCCCATTCTGCACCAAGCTCCCAGAAAATGTCTCCCCAAATCAGTTTCTACACTGGGAAAAGTGAGATTGAGTGGACAGTCAACTTTGCCACCCTCTTGAGTTCCCTCTCCATGCCTTAGCCCCCAGGAAGCACGGTGACTGCCTGAAGGAAGAAATAACCCCAAAACGGGCAGAGACAACGTGGAGAGACAGGACTACCATCTCCAGGCCTGGAAACTCTTCTCTGTAACTTGGTCAAGTTAGACACCAGATCAGAGTGGCTGTCCAGCGGCACCATGACATAGGAGGTCCAGTCCACAGGTCTCCTGGTTGTGAACCCCTAGCCAGCGCCCCACGCTGCTGAGACATCCCCTCTGGGACTTCCCCCATTCCAGAAGGGTTGTGCTCCAATTGGTTACTAGAGCCCAGACAAAAAAGGGGTTAAGTCGCCTCTTAGAGCCAAAAAAGGAGACAGTGACCCAGCGATATGATGTTTGGAGCAGTAACGGCCATCTTAGCATCACAAGAAGCTCAAGAAGATAACGGAGAAGCTGATGCCAAGTCTTGACATTATTGAGCCAAAGAACTAACCCTGAAGGGTCAAGACATCATCATGGGAGAGATAAATAAGCCCTATTAGGTAGGCATGTCTTCTGTAATGCACAAACAAAACCATCCTAGCCAATTTACTTCCTTATGTCACAAACTTACCCTAAAATCCCCTTGGAGTGGTGGCAAGAAAATCCCATTGAAGGCACACCGGGAGTAGGGGCACTCGCTGGTGTTGAAGAGCTCCAGGATGCTGGCTCGGCATTGTTGATAGTCCCCAGACCCCTGGATTTCAAACTGCTGGAGTGGAAGCGTCGTCTTAAATCTCTTGGTGCAGGGAGTCTTGTAAAGTACACTCACATTCATCACCTTCTTGTATCCGGGGTGAAAGCAAGGGTCCTTGAAGGTTCCGTTACGGGCGACCTGAATGGCAACATCATTTGAGGTCATCATGTGTGAATGCTTTGACACAACAGCCACGGTCTGACTTCAACAATGCATAGGCATTGTGCGACATCCCGGTGCTCAGCATTGCCATCGATATGCCCCCGCCCTGCCTTTTTCATCCTTGGGGATAAGTAGGAAAAATAGATCGCCCAACAGCCACAAGAAGTGGTATTGGATATACGTGTTTTTGGCTATTCGTCGAATGCTGCCATAGTGAAAGGTGAGCCCAGAAATGCCACTGGTTTGGAATGTCATTGAATGCACAGTTGTAATCACACAGGTCAGGAACAGATTCCCAAGGAAACCTCTCAAGGCTCTCAAAATGTAGAGCCTAGGGCTAGTTTCTCCAGGAGTATTCCTGCCATCCTAGACCAACCTCCCCTCCAAGCAGAGAATCAGAAGCTCCAAGATGCTTTAGGTCATTCAAGCCAGTAGTATAAAATGCGTTCTAACCCGTAACCTACAAGGGAAGACAGTGGGATGCAGTGGAGAAGCTTAGAGGAGCCAGGAGGCTCAGAGGGCATCTTTCAGCAGCCCCTCCTCCCACGGTGACCGTCTTATCGATGGGCTTTGAGAACCAGAATGTCCTGGCAGAGCACAGAGAACTGGTTGTCCCTTGGGGACCAGGCACAGCTGGATGTGACATTCCTGCTTTGTGTTTGCTTGTCAGGGTATGCCTGGTACTTACATGATGTTCAGGATGTTTAACTTGTCTTGCCTTCAAAATGCAGAAAGCATTTAGGGACAAGGTTTGAAGTGTTGACTGATAAATGTTGTGGTTTTCCCAAAGTGGTTTTATTTTCTCTCCTCCTTTCCAGGTCATTTCTAACAACTCTGTTTTTTGTAGGTGGTAGGAAAGGGAGATTAAAAAGTGGTCTGGAAGAGTTTATAAATGGCAATCTCCTCCCCGCCACCAAACAATATTCTATCACGTAATTTTCACGATCAGTCCCACGGGGGTGAGAAATTATTTCCTAAGAAATGATCTGAGTTGTGTCCTCAGAGATAATCCAGTAAACAAACACGGGAGGTGTTGTCTGGATGGAACAGTTCATAGGGTTCGACCAGATGTAGTTCAGTGTCTTGCCTAAAAAGGTTTGGAAAGTCCAATAACCAACTTCAGACCAATTACTGAATTAGAAAGAGAAAACAGGATGTGGGGGCCGGAGGCCCAGATGTGAGGGGGCAGGTCTGGATTCAGTTACACTTGCCTGGATGTCCTTGGCCAACTTCTGCAAGAGTGCCTGGTCCTTCCCATAGCACAAGAAGCTGTGTGTGTACACGCTGTAGTCCTTGCCATAGAGGCGAAATTGCAGAGCGTTGTCTGGGGACTCGATGGTCTGGTTTTGGGGCACAAAAGTGATTTGCGTAGAGGCTCCCCCAAGGTCCAAAGCTCCAAAGGTTTCCTGATTGTCGCTTTTACGCTGGATTAGGCTGAGCCAACTCAATTTCTGAAAGACAATACAGTCACCAGTGCTACAAGTATCTGAACACCCCATTTTCCACATTATTTCTTGAACTTAGGGGTTTCCTAAGGCAAAGAAGCAGGGGCATAAGGCTGAGGCAAAGTTCATCAAGGCAAAGCAAGTCATCAGCAAAAAAAAAAAGAAGGGCTTCAAAGACAGATCAGACTGCAGCAACACAGAACAGAGTGACTAGTGTTTATAAACAAGGGGGTGGGGCCAGACAGACCTGAGTTCAAATCCCTACTCAGTCACTCAGCTGTGTTGCCATGGGCAGAATGACTACCCTCTCTAGGCATCGATTTGGGCTCCAAAATGGGGATGATAATAGTCCCTCATACTGTTGTTCTGAGGATGAAATCAGACAGCACATGGAAAGTGCTCAGCACAACACCACACACACAGTACTAGACCAATATTACCTACACTTCATTTTAATGATAGATTTTGAATTTCCTGTATGCCTCCCTAAGGTGAAGACATGGCTTCCTTACTCTCCAACAGTAGAATATGGGAGGAAATTCCTTCATTCATCCATTTATCATTCATTCTGGTAAGTGACCCAAGCACTGCCCGAGACAGCAACAGCACTGACCCAGGGAACGACCTCCATGGGTGTGGCGACTACTCACCTGAGTGAATTTGCCCAGCAGATAGTTGATGGTAATCCAACCGTAGGCACCTTCCTCTTGGCCAGTGATGATCCTGGCGCCCTGGAAGTCAAAGGGGTAGTTGCTAAGGCTCTTCGTCACCCCACTCAGGACACTGTCCGCCTGCTCCTTATTTTGCAACCTACACAAAGGGAGAGCTGAGGTTACCATTTTTGTTTGAATAACCATACCTACCCATTTCAGCGACAGCCTGCGTGCAATGCTCCTAAGAAATGAACCATAACACTCTGGAATAAACAGAGAGGCGGGGGTCCCCACACTCAGCTGTCAGAGGAACTCATCTTCAGATGAGGCAGAATTAATCTTGTAATCCCTTCTCTCCAAATCCAAATCCTTCCAGTCCAAGCTGACTTAGGTTTTCCTAAAATACCACTTTCATGCTGTGGTTCCCTGGCTCAAAAAATTATCAAAGCCTCTTAAAATGGCTGTGATGGTGACAGCTGGGCTTGTCTGAGCACCACACACCTGGAGCTTATGACCGCTGTACTAGCCATCGCTGGTGGCTCCCAGCTGGTTATGCAGCCAGACGCTGCTCAAGGTCCATTAGGGCTCTCGTAGAAACCAGGTGGCAAATGACCTGGATAGAGACCCACTTTCCCTGCTGCCAGACTGGGAAAAGTCTCTCTCATACTATCCCTCAGTCCTTGGGTCAGTTTGAGTCCTGAGACCTTGAGGAGTCTGGCAGGCTGTCATGATGAAGTTGGGATGCAATTGCTTCCGAAATCTGGGCCATGCAATACTGGAAGCCTCTGGGTAAGAGGAAACTTCCTTCATCTGGCATCTGGCCCCTGTCATCTGTGACCTCCCATCTGTGTGGCTTCCACCTGCTACTGCCTGCCTTTTATCCCTAGCTCTCCTCTCCGAGCCATCTTCTCCACCAGTGTCACCAGCTGTGTACCACCCTTTAATGGCTTCCCACTGTCTCCAAGATAAACTCCTAACATCCTAGCATGGCCTACAGGGACTCTGTGATCTGGACTCTGCCTTCTCAGAACCCTGGCTCTACCGCTTACCAGGCGTGCACCTTTGGTGGGTGACTTCACACAGGCAGGTCCAGCTTCCTAGTCTGGTTAAGAATAGTTAATATCGCTGGGCTCGGTGGCTCAGCCTGTAATCCCGCGCCTTTGGGAGGCTGAGGTGAGTGGATTGCCTGAGCCGCGGGTTCGAGATCCGCCTGGGCGGCGAGACCTCATCTCTACAATAAATCAAAAAAAAAAATCAGCTGGGCGTGGTAGCGCATGCCTGTAATTCCGGCTACTCGGAAGGCTGAGGCAGAAGGATCACCGGAGCCCAGCAGGTCGAGGCTGCGGTGGCCGGGAGCTGCCACTGCACTCCAGTCTGGGCGACAGAGTGAGACTCCAACTCAAAAAAAAAAAAAAAAAAGAATAGTTAATATGGAAGGACACAAAAATGATGCTTGGGGTGGAGCAGAGAGGGTTCATTTAGAGGAATAGGAAGCTATGTTTTACATTTCAATGTTCTTGAATTACTCTTTAAATACACTGTTTTGTTTGGGGTTTTTCATTTGTTTTTGTTAACTATGTATACTTAAAGTCCTTTAATATACCATTCTGAAAGAACCAGCATTTTGAAACATTTGAAATAATGCTTTTGTCATAATAAGTGTAATTAAAATGCTATTAGGAGCCATGGTTAAAAAAAAAAGAATAGTTAATAGTATCTCTTACTTCATAGAGTTGTATGGTGATTAAATTAGACGATGCATGTTAAATGCTGAGCATAGTGCTAAGAACATAGTAAAGGCTCGATAAATAGGAGCTGCTATTGTCATTAAACGTTTACAGAATGCAGCGATCTCTGTGGAACTACTTACAATCCTCTGAATGTCTTCTGGTCTCTCACACTTCCCTGCCTTTGCACATCCATTCAAACACAAGTTCCATGAGGTCGAGGACCTTATCCTGTTCACTCCTATATCCCCAGCACTTAGAACAGTGCCTGGCATGTAACAGGTGCTGAATAAACACTGGTTACTGCTCTGCGGGAAAAGCCCTTCCCCCATCCCCATTCCCCCACTTGCCCTTCATGGTCAGCTCATGCCTCCCCTCCTCTGGAAGGTCTCCCTCACTTCCTCTCATCCTGGGCAGGGCCAGAGGTGCTCCCAGAGCAGCTCTGAGCACTCCTCTATTCAAAAATGGATCAACCTATATCGAAACTGACTTCCCTGAGGGCCGAGTCACCTACTTCTGTATTCTGGACAGCACTCAATATATGCTGAATGATTGAATGAATAATGCACACAGGTACCAAGTGGAAGCCAATAAAGATGGGCTAGTTGTGATTATTTATGTCCTGGGATGTCTGTGAATCTCGATTAGTCTTCCTCCTCCCAGATATTTTATTTTATTTTTCTTTTGAGTTGGAGTCTCACTCTGTCACCCATGCTGGAGTGCAGTGGCACACTCACGGCCACCCCAGCGTTGACCTGTCAGGCTCCAGCGATCCTTCTGCCTCAGCCTTCCAAGTAGCCGGAACTACAGGCACGCACTAATACGCCCAGCTAATTTTTGACTTATTGTAGAGACGAGATCTCACCAAGTTGCCCAGGCTGGTCTTGAACCTGCGGGCTCAGGCTATCTACTCACCTCGGCCTCCCAAAGTGCTGGGATTACAGGCTGAGCCTCCTCCCAGATATTAAATGGTTACAACTGTAGCCCCAAATCTCAGAGTCTGTGGACTCAATGTTTCTCCCCCTAAGCCCCATCTCCCTTGAATTCCCCATGGGGAAGTGGGAGAGAGGGCTTTTTCTACACACTTAAAATCCTACCTCTATACATACTAAGAGTTTGGAAGGTTTCCTCATGTACTGAAATTTCCTTTCTTAGGTGTGGACTTCAGGGTGTGTAGAATGTGGGGTGTTGGGGCAGTGTGGCCCTCTCCAATAACATCAGAGGCTCTTTCACTGACCAGCCTAAATCCCAGACACTCTTGGTCCCTACGTGCTGCTATACCTGAGCAATCGCATGCCTGCCGTGGCTCCCAGGTACACAGGTGTCTCATGGTGCTGGGAACTTGGAATCGCCTCCCTGGCTCTCTCCATGCATTCAGTCAGGTAATTGTGTATTTCGGTTTTTTTATTGACATATTCTGAGATTCCAGGACCTAGGAAAAGATGTAGAAGGTAACAACCCAACAGATACATGAAAAAATGCTCAGCTTCACTAATTATCAAAGAAATGCAAATTAAAACCATACAGAGATACCATCTAACTCCAGTCAGGATGGCCATCGTCAATAACTCAGAAAACAGCAAATGTTGGGGAGGATATGGGGAAAAGGGAACGTTTCTACACTGTTGGTGGGAGTAAATGAGTACAACCTCTGTGGAAAACAGTTTGGCGATTTCTAAAAGGTCTAAAAATCAACCTCCCACACAAACCCTCAATCACCCTTCTGAGAATATACCCGGAGGAACTCAAATCACTCTATGAAAAAGATAACTTGTACATGCGTGTTTATTGCAGCATTGTTCACAATAGCAAAAACATGGAACCAACCATGCTGCCCATTGAAAGAAGACTGGATTTTTAAAAATGTGGCACATATACACGATGGGATATTATGGAGCCATAAAGAAGGACAAAATTATGAATTTTGCAGCAACTTGGATGGACTTAGAGTCTATAATACCGAGCGATCTATCACAGAAACAAAGAACTGAGTACCACACGTTCTCACTCATAAGTGGACCCTGAACAATTAGCATAATACTGTAGAAAGGGATTGGTAGTAGTGGGAAACTGCCGGGGGGGGGCACATCTCATCAACAAGGGTACCTGCATAATGAACATCTGTATACCTGACCCTGAATTGTACCTCACATTTTTAAAAGAAAAAAAAACAAAGTATAACATACTTTGATGATATTAGAGCAAAATATGGTGTTATTTGACAAAAGTACAAGAAAATAATTCATGTCCTGATATGATATATACTAGGTGGTTGTATTTGGAGGGTAACTCACTAGCCTTTACTTTTCAAACCTCGTCAGGTCTTGGCCAACATATAATAATTTTGCCACTGGATGGCGCAATTTCGTATTCAATTTCATAACATTCAGACTTTAATGGGGGAATCTTATAGATAGCTACTCTACTGGCGGCTTTTTGATGTTTCTTCCACCAAGTTGTAATTAACAACACTAGTTCCTGAAAGACCTAAATCAGGATGGCATTTAGAACAAAGATTAAAATAGGCATCAGACACATTGTCTTTTACTGAAAATGTACAAGCTGTACCAACTAGCTCCAGAGTCAGGGCCAGAACCCTACCATCTCTGAGGTGGAATTTCTCCCTTTGGGAAGAAATGGAAATAGGCTCTCCCTTTCCTCTGTGACTTTTCCACTTCCATACCCTGACTTCCTAGTAAAACTGTTTTCCCAGTTTTAGAGCAAAACTAACTGTTGCTATGGAGAGGATCAGAGCCAAGATTCCTGAAGCTTTTTGAAGTTAACACTCAACACTTTCATCTCGCATTAAAGATAAATATCTACACTATCAGTGCTGCATAACAGAGAATTTGCTTTAGAGATAATTATTCAAATAAGTTATCCAGATCATTCACAGGTTTTCAAACAGCCTGCTGACTTAACCATGAGAAAATCAGCTCTAAGTTATCGGCTAACTGTTTCAATTCAGAAAATCTGGTATTAAATATTTGATTAACTAGAGAACTCTCTCCTTTGAGAAAGGAAAACACTGCATTTGTTAGGCCAAGCACTCACGGGATGAGTTGAAGAAAGACATCTGCTAGGTTTAAAAAAAGTCTTTTCAAAATGGAAGGCAGTGAATTAAATAAAAAGCAATAAAATGAGGGATTTCGGTTTTGAGAATTGCTGGAAGTACTGTCTCAGTATTGATGGGGCCTAAGTCTCAGGACACCAGGCTGCTGGGTAGAGTGACTTGCTCTCTTGAAAACATCTCTCTACTCCTTTCTCGACAAACTATGAAAATTTAGTAGACTCCACAGGCCATCAAACTAAAAATCAATTATTCTCTGGGGTCTAGGTTATCTGTCTGACTAAAAATAAGCAGTAGATTTCTGACTCAGAACGCTGAGAAAAATAAAGGTCAAGGAGATTATGGTGCATGGTGGGGCACGGGGTAGAGGAAGTGGGGAGAGCTGAGGTCAACAGCTCCAACTAGTATCATGATCTCAAAAAAAAACTACCTAGAAAAAAGTCAATAGGTAATGCAGTGGTTCAGAGTAGCAGGAAACCTGGAATGCAGTTAGGAGACCTGGATTCTTGTCCTGGCTCTGTGGCTACTTGCGAGGCACTAATCCTCTAGGTTTTTGTTTGCTTTTCTGTAAAACAAGAGTTAAATGACCCACAGGTTTCTTTTCTCTGCCCTGAGGATCCATTATTCAGTCTCTTCTGCCAATACAGAGACTGAAAGCTTTCACAAATATTTTCCAATGGCCAGGTGCAGTGGCTCACACCTGTAATCCCAGCACTTTGGGAGGCCCAAGTAGGAGGATTGCTTGAGACCAGGAGTTCCAGACCAGCCTAGGCGACAAAGCAAGACACCGTCTCTACAAGAAATAAAAAAAATTAGCCAGGCGTGGTGTCGCATGCCTGTAGTTCCAGCTATTTGGAGGCCGAGGCAGAAGGATTACCTGAGCCCAGGAGGTCGAGGCTGCTGTGAGCCGTGATTGTGCCACTGCACTCTAGCCTTGGTGACAGAGTGATACCCCAGTTTTTTAGAAAATTCTTATAAGGTATAGAGTACGAGAGCAGTAACTCTCTGGATTGGCAGGATCAGCATCAACTTTCCAGTGAATTCTTGTTAGAAATGCAAGTTCTCAGGGCTCCTTTCAGACCTGCTGACTAGAAGCTCTGGGGGAATGGGGCCTACCACCCGTGCTTTAACACGTCCCACAGGTGGTTCTGATGCTGTTCACATTTGAAAACCACTGGCAAAAATGTGGCTTTGAAGTGGGGTAGAACGTGGTTTGAACCCCAGCTCCACCACTTACGAGCTCAAGCTACTTTACACAAGTGTATAACCTCCCTCCACCTCAGTGCCCTGTGTTTCCTTAAAATGGGGAAAATACTAAATACTTCAAAGGAAGACGGTGAGGAAGAATGGAAACAACACATGTTCAGTACTCAGGGTATGGTATGCAGAAGTGTTCCATTGGCAGAAGCTACTATTCCTCAATTATTTTTAAATGTGCTTACTCTTCAAGGGCTTAGTCACTAAGGACTGATTCCAGTATTATTTTCATAATGGCAATGAAATTCCAGCAACAGCAGCTCCACTGTGTCCTTCCCTCAGCTTCATGTACGCGGGGCCTTTCTCTCTTGTGTTCTAGGTCATACACCTCTCACGTTCTCTGCCCCACTGTTTCCCCTCCCTTTGTCGCCATCATACCTTTCACTTTGCATTCTTCCATCTGACGCACCACCCCGGTGTCATTCTCCTTCTCTGCTGGCCACTTATAGATGTACAAACTTGTGTGAGAAGAGCCTGCATCCAGGACAATCCCATACTGAAAGAAGAACAAACCAACACCTAGCATCACACCGCTCCTCTCTGGATTCCACGGATCACCCCGTTGCATTGCTGTAAAGGAATACAGGCAGAGCTGTGTGGTGCCAGCCTCTGCTCAGCTCCTGGTGAGGCCTCAGGAAGGTGGAGTGGGGACAGGCGTGTCACATGGCGAGAGCAGAAACAAGAGGGAAATGGAGGTGTCAGACTATTTTAAACAACCAGCTCTCATGGGAGCTAACAGCGAGAACTCACCCACTACTGAGAAAATGGCACCAAGCCATTAATGATGGATCTTCCGGCATGACCCAAACCCCTCCCACTAGGCCCCACCTCCAACACTGGGAATCGCATTTCAACATAAGATTTGGAGGGGACAGACATCCCAACTATATCATTCAGTTCGCAACAGAAAAAGGACAGGGTCAGGAGTTTTCAAAAACATAAGAGGACAGTATTTATTTTTTATCGGAGTCTCACCCCATCGCCCAGGCTGGAGTGCAGTGGTGCACTCACCACCATCCCAGAGTCAACCTGCTGGGCTCCAGTGATCCTTCCGCCTCAGCCTTCCAAGTAGCTGGAACTACAGGAGCGCTATCGTGCCTCGTTAATTTTTTATTTACTGTAGAGATGAGGTCTCGCCAAGTTGCCCAAGCTGTTCTGGAACCCGTGGGCTCAGGCAATCCCTCACTTTGGCCTCCCAAAGTACTCAGATTACAGGCTTGAGCCACTGTGCCCGGCCGAGACAGTATTTTTTTTTTTCTTTTTTTTTCTTTGAGTTGGAGTCTCACTCTGTCACCCAGACTGGAGTGCAGTGGCCACTCCCGGCGACCGCAGCCTCGACCTGCTGGGCTCCAGCAATCCTTCCGCCTCAGCCTTTCACGTAGCTGGAACTACAGGCGTGCGCTACCACACCCGGCTAATTTTTTTATTTATTGTAGAGATGAAGTCTCGCCTGCCCAGGCGCGTCCCGAACCCGTGGCCTCAGGCAATCCACTCACCTCAACCTCCCAAAGGCGCGGGATTACAGGCTGAGCCACCGAACCCGGCTTGAGACAGTATTTTAATGTGAGAAGAACACTAGGTGGGAGTGGATGGTTGGAGTCATCCTGATCACAAGCCCTAAGAGGACACAAATCTCTCTAGAGCAGGGCTCTTCGTTCTAGCTCTCCTTACTTAGGATGGGCCCCAAGCAAAAATATTGTTTAGGAGCTTCCTAAGTGACTCTAATGTGCTCCAAGATTCAGAACCACATGCTAAAGTAGATGAGACACTGTGGAAGGAATAGTAAGTCCTTCATCTATAGTTCCCAAACTAGTCTACACATTGGAATCATATTGGAATCACTTGGAAAGCTTCAAAGGCTACTGATCTCCTAGTCATGTTTTCAGCTCTTAAATGTGGTGGGCAGGGTGAGGGGGGAGGTGAAAAGAAGAAAGAAGGTAGAGGGACAAGGGGAAAAGACAGCATGAGGGAGAGAGCTAAGATGGTCAGAGAAGAAGAGAGAAGGACAGAGAAAGGCACCATGGCATATTTGATGAGTACATTAAATGTACCAGGCAGGTGCTATACAAAGTGTCCCATATGAATTATCTGACCTCATTCTCAGAACAGAACTATTTTTATCCCTGTTATATAGGTGAGAAACTGAAGTACAAAGAGATTATGTCATTTATGCAAGATACACAGCTTATAGGTGACAGAACCTGGATTTTATTCAGAGTCAGACTCAGGACTTTATACCCAGAAACACAGAAGCAAGGGCTGGGTGATAGTTGCATATCGGTGCCATCTTTTATGGACTTTAAATGAGGGATCACTACAGAAAAGTGTGCAAATCTGAGATGTACAGCTCAAAGTACTTTTGCATGTGTTGCACATCCACGTAACCACCACTAAGTTCAAGATACCAAACATTTTCTAGCCCCCATAAGGTACCCTTCTCAGTCAGTTGCCCATAAGGGCAACCACTATCTTGACTTCTATCACCAGGGGTGAGTTTCGCCTCTTTTAGTTTTAGAACTGTGATAAATGAACTCACGTAGTGTGCACCCTTCATTGTCTAACTTCTTTCACTCTACACTGTGTCTGTAAGATGCAATCACACAACGTGAATCAGTAGTTCATCCTTTTCCATTTTTGCAGGGTATTTCACCATCCGCATATACTATACTGTCATCCATTTGACTGTTGATGGACATGGGGGTTGTTTCCAGTTTGGGGAAACTGGGAATATGGCTGCCAGGAACATCTGTGCACAGTTCATTTGGTGGAAATAAGCTGTTGTTTCTTTGAGGTGTTTACCCAGGAGTAGACTGCCAGATGTCCCTTTTGATCGACTGATACTCATCTTTGGTTGGCATCCTTGGGTTTCATTGGAGAAAAAATATGCCATGATTGAGTAATAACATCTGCTGTGGGCTTGCGGGGAGAACACAATGGTACATGGACTTTGTATCATTCCTCTACGAGAAACATGGGGAGAAGTAACTGGGGAAGCAAAAGGAAGAGAAACGGAGGAGATGGGAACTAACTGCCCTTGTTACACTTGACAGTTCACGGGAGCATGGACCTCAGAGTGTGGTCTTCCGCTTGAAAGTACTTAGCAGTATCTAAGGTGTATATGAATGGGCTGGGTTGTATGAACCGAAGCAGTGTGCTGGAACGAAGAACAGTAGAAATGACCTTGCTTGGTCCATGAAGCCACCAATACACGGGCCCTGGCCAAGACCCGGACACATAGGCAGCAATGGGCGGGTAGCTATCTATGAAAGTATACCTTTATCTTGTTTATCACCTAATAAGAACCTAAGAGCCTCCAGAGAGAAAAGAAGACAAGAATGAGGACTTAAGAGACCTCGCTGGGCCGGGCCCAGTGGCTCAAGCCCGTAATTCCACCACTTTGGGAGGCAGAGGTGAGAGGATTGTTTGAGGCCAGAGTTCAAGACCAGCCTGGGCAACTTGGTGAGACCCCGTCTCTACAATAAATCAAAAAATTAGCTGGGCGTGGTGGCACACACCTGTAGTTCCAGCTACTTAGAAGGCTGAGGTGGAAGGATCATCTGAGCCCAGCAGGTCGAGGTTGCACTGGCCATGAGCATACCACTAGCACTCTGACAGAGTGAGACTCCAACTCAAAAAACAAAAAAAGAGAGAGAGACCTCCCTGGACCACGAGGAAAAGCTCAAAGTAGAGTCTACCAAGTGTCAAACGTTATTCCATTTCATTATAAACAGGGAGTATCCCTGCCAACCTCTTGAGGATACTTGACCCTCCATAATCTCTGCGGTGTTCTCTGCCTTATTACGTGCAGCAGAGATTTCTCTGGCAACTAGCAGTATGCCCTTAGAAAGAAAAAGGCTTGTATACTTGCTTTGGGCACAGCAAGGAAGCAAGCTGGACAGCCTCTTCTGCAGCTAGGCTTGCAGTGAAAAGAATACAAGAAATGGCTTAGGTGGTGACCACGGTGGGCAGAAGGTATACTGACTGAGGTCTGGGGCCTTTGGACTCAGGAAATCTCCCTGGATGGAGAAAGAGGCTCAAGAGTTATCCAGGAGACAATTATGTTGCTCCCTGGCAGGGCCCCTCAATTCTGACTGCCAGAAAAATGTTCCAACTACAGCAGCATATGATAAAAGCTGGCGAGGCAGTAGCAGCAGCAAGTGGCTTTTATCTGAACTCAGGACGTTCTATTCTGTCTAACTTTGTTGACATGAAAGTCGCTCTGCCAATAGAGCCAGAGAACCAGCCCTCCTTCTGGCAGCTTGTTTCTCTAAGGCCTTACACAGTGAGGTCATTGAGCACCGACAAGTTTTTGCTACATTTGCCAGTGTTTGAGAAGGGGTAAAGAATATTTTAATGCAGAAATTGAAGACATTTCACCTTGTGTATACAGTATTCTAGAATGCTAATCTGTCCAACTGTGCCAAACACAGTTTGTCTTCTAAAATGGTTTGCAGAATTAAAAAGTGGCATTGCTTGCTGCTTGAGAGAGAGGTAACGCTTGACTGTCTGAAAGTGCAGTTTGAGCATGTTAGGAGTCCACCTTTCTCTTTTACAAGGCCATCAGAGCCCAGGTCACCCACCACCTTTTATTCTCTTTCCACCACATCAGCAATTTCCGGTGTACGTTCCAGAGAGCACAAAGCCTGTAAGGATCCTGCCTGTAAAGGTCAGCAAATAAAGCTTCTCAAACGTTTAGGAAGTAATTGTGATTTCTCACTCTCCTAGGCTCAAAAGTCCGTTAACTAGTGAATGCCTCAAGTGTGGTGGTGGAGAAATCTGATGTTTCTCTGTAGCTCATATTTAAAACATTTCCAAAAGCCCTTAACAGCATGTTCTTTACTTAGAGAAAAAAAAAAATCAAAGATTTGAGTGGTGAGGAAGAGATCTGACACTTCCTTAATATTATTTATTCCATATGATTTTCTGTTTTAGGAGTACAAAACGTTTATTAAATATCACCTAGAAAATGAAGGAAAGAAAAAAGACATCTAAGAGTCCACCAACTAGATATCACTGTTATTTTTATTTATTCCCTTCCAAGTCTCCTTTAAATGCAGTCTTTTTATATAGTTGTACCTTCACTGTGCATACAGCTTTGTCCTAAGGAGACATGTATATTTTTTCTTTTGATCATGTAAATATGAGTTTAGTGATCATAACTGAGTTTCTTGAGCTAGGCTGCATGAACAGACGTGGTGGTCCGAAAAGAAGAAGAGAAGAAATATCCTTCCTTGGTTCATGGAAACACCAGTGAAGGGACCCTGGTGCAGACCTGGAAAAGGAGACAGCAACAGACCCTGAACTCACTGAGACTAGAGGCCACGTGGAGATGGGGCAGACCCCTCCTTCCTCAGGACAGAAATAACTCTACTTGCACAAATGTCAATTTAAGGTTCTGGATAAATCTCCTCAGACACAGAAAGAAAGAGAAAATTGGAGTGTCACATGGCCTGCCTCCTGGCTCCGCAAAAGTAGGACATTGAACCTTCTCCTCATTCAGAAAGTGCCCGCGGTGAAACAGGCCTACTTCTAGTCGCCCACAGGTCACGTGGCTTCTGCTCCAGGGTCTGTGCCCAGAAAGTCCTTCACTTGACATTTCAGCTTTCTCTGACCTCCTCGGGTTAGATCCTCCCCTCCTCCTGATCAGGACATCTGTATTTTTTCTCTAAAGACAGCAATGACAACATAGTGGGAGATGATATTTATATGGCTATTTGATTAATGTCTGCCTTTCCAATTAGATTGAAAGCCACGTGCGGACAGGTCTACTTTGCTTACCTGTCCATCCACCATGGCATATCCTACTGCATATGAATTCAACAGATAATTGTTGCATCAGATGAATAAATAAGGGGAGTTAGGATTATGTGGTCCCTAAATCCCTTCCAGTCTGAAAAGAGGTTAATATTGACAGTCTGATATAAAGTGCCACTGAGACCGTTCTATGCCCCCTCCTCAGAAAAAAACCCACAAGCCAGGTGCTATGGTGTGAATGTTTTTCCCTCCAAAATTCACATGTTGAAACCATAATCACCAATGCGACAGTGTCAAGAGGTGGGGCTCCCTGGGAGGTGTTTAGGTCATGAGCACTCTGCCCTTATAAATGAATTAAAGTCACAACAAAATGAGCTTTTGAGAGTGGGTTCACCATCTCTCACTCTTCTGCCACGTGAGGAACAGCATTCTTCCTCTCCAGGGAAAGCGTCATCTAGAAAGCAGAGGCCAGGCCCCAGACACCAAGCCTGCCAGCACCTTGATCTTGGACTGCCTCGCCTTCAAAACTGTGAGAAAAGGGATATCTGTTCTTTTTAAGTGACCCAGTCTGTGGTATCCTGTTATAGCAACACAAAACAGACTAAGACACCAGGTAACACAAGCAACAATGTGACCATTAAGTTCTCATGGTCCCTTCAGACACAGAGGATCTTCAAAAACCTTCTTAAAAGTTCCTGTAGCTTTTCTGGTAACGTCAGCAGCCTCATCAGTCTGTCTCAGTGAGCCTGGGTTTATAAACAGAGCCTGGGTTTATTCCTTTTGAATAGGACTCTAGGACTCCATAAACAAACCAGGTTAGCTACAGAGATGCCAGCAGGGCCTATAAACATGTAGAGACCATTTTCTTACTTTCCTTTTTTTCTTTAATTCGAGTTACTCGATTTTTAATATAAACCACAGTTGTGCTGTTGTTTGAATTTTTTTCTAATTGCAGTAAAGCATACATAACATAAAATTTACTATTTTAACCATTTTTACGTGTACAGTTTTGTGGTATGAAGAACCGTCACATTGTTGTGTACCCATCATTGTCATCCATCTCCAGATGCTGGATTTTAAAACAGACATTAGGCCAGGTATGGTGACTCAAGCCTGTAATCCCAGTACTTTGGGAGGCCAAGGTGAGCGGATTGTCTGAGCCCACGGATCAAGAACAGCCTGAGCAACTTGGAGAGATCTCATCTCTACAATAAAAATCAAAAAAATCACAGGCTTGGTAGCGCACGCCTGTAATTCCGGCTACTTGGAAGGCTGAGGCGGAAGGATTGCCTGAGTCCAGCAGGTCGACGCTGGGGCGGCTGTGAACGTGCCCCTGCACTCCAGCCTGGGCAACGAAGCGAGACTCCAACTCAAAATAAAAACAAAAAAACAGACATTAAAATCCAAAAATAATACAGATATTTTTCAAAAGTCTTTGAGATTGGAAATCAGAGCAAATTCTTCCAAATTCTCTATAAAAGATAAAATCACAAATGCTTGTCTAAGAACAGTACTTTGTTCATTCTGAAAAGCAGATGTAAGGCAAACAGTCTTTCCTCTTTAGCTGTAGTTGAAAATCCACAGCACAGCAGCTAACAGCTAAGGCCCTTCCACAGAACACATCTTCATTAAAGCAACGCAGACAGGTGGTCTCCACGGAGGCTTCTGATGTGCTGGGCATTCCGGCAAGCAAGTCTCTTTATTATATTCCAGTTAATCTTCACAACCATCATCCAAATGGTACCGTTGCTATCTCCATTTTACATATAGGGAAACTGAGGCCCAGAGAGGTTAATATTGACAGTCTGATATAAAGTGCCACTGAGACCGTTCTATGCCCCCTCCTCAGAAAAAAACCCACAAGCCAGGTGCTATGGTGTGAATGTTTTTCCCTCCAAAATTCACATGTCTAAGAACAGTACTTTGTTCATTCTGAAAAGCAGATGTAAGGCAAACAGTCTTTCCTCTTTAGCTGTGGTTGAAAATCCACAGCACAGCAGCTAACAGCTAAGGCCCTTCCACAGAACACATCTTCATTAAAGCAACGCAGACAGGTGGGATTGAAATCAATGCAGTCTGGTCCCTGAACCTACATTCTATGGAAGTGGCAGCTTTTAAGGAAGGCGTGTGGCTTGGTATTGGGTCAGTCTGGTGCCTGTGTGGAGCACCTCAATGTGTGCTAAAATGTAGGAAGTGTGAGCTAAAAGGAGGATCTGACAGCTCACTGACTGCCAGTGTTTAGTAATGAGCTGGCCATCGAGGGAGTGGTGAAACGAGCAGATCTCGAAGCTACCTCCCTGCCTAGGTTCACCAGGACAAAGACACTTTCCCAGGGAAGGTTTAGGTACCGCTAAAAGGCCTATGTTTTTCTTAAAGTGGTCATTGTGTCTGTAGTGCCTTCGGCAGTAGTTCACAGACTTCTGTGACATGAGAATGCCCTGGGATGCCTGTTATATGCCTAGATTCCCAGTCCTTGCACTCTAGAGGCTGGAATCGAGAAAGTTCTGAGGGTGAGCTCGGGCAAACCAGGATCTTTAATGCATAATGCAGCAGGGGTGTGGCTCTCACACTGACACTGCCTGCTGTGGGCTGGTCCTGGGCTCTTCACACCCAGGGAGGGAGCAGTTTTATCTTTTCAAGATGCTCACTCTAAGCTGGCGCGGTGGCTCAGCCTGTAATCCCGTGCCTTGGGAGGCTGAGGTGAGTGAATTGCTTGAGCCCATGGGTTCGAAACCAGCCTGGGCAACTTGGTGAGACCTCATCTCTACACTACATCAAAAATTAGCCAGGCGTGGTGGTGCATGCCTGTAGTTCCAGTTACTGGGAAGGCTGAGGCGGAAATATCGCCAGAGCCCAGCAGGTCGAGGCTACAGTGGCCGAAAGCGGCTACTGCACTTCAGTCTGGGTGACAGAGTGAGACTCCAACTCAAAAAAAACAAAAACAAAAAAAGATGCTCACTCTATTCACTGAGTCAGCAAACGTCTACCCAAGTCAGATACTGTGCTGGTTGTAACTTAACATTTATTTTGTGATTATTTGACTAATGATTATCTCCATCCTCAGACTATGAGCTCAGTGTGATTAAGGACTTTGCCAATCTTGCTCACTGCTACTGCCCCAGGGCCTAAAATAGAGTCAGTTCAATGAGTGTTTGTTAAATGAATGGATGGAATGAATGAATAAATTTGAAAAAAGGCCAGGCTTGGTGGCTCTGCCTGTCATCCCAGCACTTTGGGAGGCCGAGGCGAATGGATTACCTGAGCCTGCAGATTCAAGACCAGCCCGGGCAACTTGGCGAGACCTCATCTCTACAATAAACCAAAAATTAGCCGGGCATGGCAGCATGCAAGTAGTTCCAGCTACTTGGAAGGCTAAGGCGGAAGGCGGAAGGATCACCGGAGCCTAGCAGGTTGACGCTGGGGTGGCCATGAGCATGCCACTGCACTCCAGCCTGGGTGACAGAGTGAGACTACAACTCAAAAAAAAAAAATGCGAAAACAGATGAAACCCAGTCCCTGTCCTAGCAGCTACCCGCCTATCAGATGTAGCCCGCTACCTCTCTCTCCAGCAAGCTCAACCCAAACTGGATCAAGCATGAAGATGTCAAGGATGGATCATCAGCACTGGTGGGTTATCTAAGCTGGGATAGATGAGGGTAAGTCAGATTGGGAGATGTGGGAATGAAATGGAGGTAAGTGTCCATTTGTCAGTAGGGCAGGCAAACTGCAGAAGGGATCATACATGAGTTATCAGTCATCGAATGTCCACAGTGGCCAGCCTCCTGCCCTGTACTTCAAATCTGCATGAACTTTATCCCACTCAACTCTCACAATAACACTATAAGATAAGAAATATCAGCTCCATCTTACAAGTGGAGAAGGTAGGAGTCAGAGAAGTTAAGTCCCGTGACATGATGAGCAAAGCTAAGTTTCACACCCGACGCAGTGTGAGACCATGGACCATGTTGTGTTGTACTCTGGGCAGACAGAAAAATGATTCCCGCAAGAGGACAGAGTTGACAAGTCAGAGGAAGTAATTTCTGAAGGGACAGCCGAAAGTCTTTCCAAGTTGCACCAAGAGAGCTTGTGGACAACACCCTCTTTAAGTGGAAGTGTTCGGAGGTTTCTCTTAGCATTGCTGTCCCAAGGTACCTTTCATCTTTATCTTAAAAGGTCCACTAAGGAATCTGGTCACCAAGATCTGGTCAACCTAAACATCTTTCACATTATCCACTCCCTGCGCCCACAGACAATGGCTTAATTTTGGTCCCTTCTGCCTTGCCTAGACCATGGCAGGAACCTCCTAGCTGGTCTCTCCTCCTTTCAACTGCTCTCAAGCCAAGAGGAATATTAGGAACACAAATATGGACATCACCTCTTTTATGAAACCCTGCAAAGCAGTGGTTCTCAATCATATCTACTTATTAGAATCACATGGGAAGCTTTTAAAACACACCAATCCCTGGACTTTAACCTCCAAATTGTCTAGGGTGGACCCAGACATCAGTACTTTATAAAAGCTCTCCAGGGGCTTCTAGTATGGAACTATGCTTGAGCACCACTGCAGTTCAATGAATGAGATGCCCACTTTTGAGTCAGACACACTAAATTCTGACTTGGACACCCCGTCCCACTTCTCCTTCCTGCTTCCATATTCACCATTCTAGCCATACTGATGCTTGTTGATTCTGGAGGGACCGCTTGTGATTTCAGGCTGCCACTCTTCAACACACAATATGACTTTTTTCTGGAATGTGTCCTATTTCACCTCCGGAAAACTCCTTACTGTTTGTCTTAGTTTGTTTTCTGTTGCTATAACTGAATATCTGAGGCTGGGTGATTCATTTTAAAAATCCCAGCACTTTGGGAGGCCAACGCAAGAGGATTGCCTGGGTCCAGGGGTTCAAGACCAGCCTGGGCAACTTAGTGAGACCTCGTCTCTACAATAAATCAAAAATTAGCCAGGCATGGGTAGCGTGCACCTGTAGTTCCAGCTACTTGGAAGGCCAAGGTAAAAGGATCCCCTGAGCCCAGCAGGTCTATGCTGGAGTGGCTGTGAACGTGCCACTGCACTCTAGCCTGTGTGATGGAGTGGGACTCTAACTCAAAAAACTAAAAAGAAAAAGAAAAAGAAAATTATTTCTTACAGTTCTGGAGGCTGGGAGGTCCAAGAACAGAGGGCTGCATCTGGTGAGGGCCCTCTTGCTGGTGGGGACTTTCTGCAGAATCCTGAGGTGGTACAGGACATCACATGGCAAAAGGGACACACTGAGAGCCAACTGGCTTTTGCAACAGACCTACTCTAATGATAACTAACCCACTCTTGTGATAACCCATTAATCCATGAATGGATTAGTCCATTCATAAGGCTAGAGTCCTCATGACCTATCACCTCTTAAAGGCTCCACCTCTTAATACTATTAAACTGGGCATTAAGTTTCAACACGTTTTGGAGGGGGCAAACATTCAAACCATAGCACTGTTCCCTAAAACTGGACTCCAAAGTCACCTCCTCCATGGAGTCTTCATGTAATCAGGCACAACTGGTGGCTTCTTTCTCCGGGTTTCCATAGCACTGTCTACCTATCTCTGTATTAATATGTCTGTACTGCACTGAAGTTATTTGTACAAACATTGTCACTCCCACACAAAGTAATAGGTGCAGTGATTATTCAGCTACCTCTTGTGGCCACTTCACATCTTCTTGGCCAACTTTTTACTTTAGCCCCAGCTACATCACCTTCTCTCTCTTTCTCTCTCTCTCTCTCTCTCTCTCTCTCTCTCTCTCTCTCTCTCTCTCTTTCTGCTTAGCAGGATCTCTTCTGCTGTTTAGAAGTCACCTATGGTACCCACCTAGCTCCTTTGATACATTTGCAAACCTGGAAGTGCCAGAAACATCACAACAGATGAGGGCAACCCTTGACCAACAGAGGATAAGAAGCAAGGAATGAGTTCCCAGGGAGGACAAGTCAGAAGTTCATTTTCACAGCTTTTCAGAGGGCTCCTGGTAAGATCAAACCTCAGTTGCCCAATGTGGTCATTTGCTCTTATCTCCCTCTTGGGGTGGCTTCCCTTCCAGCCCCGTTTCCTTGGGATCACTCCCCAAAATAAACACACTGCAGGCAATTTCTGTTATTGGAATGTGTTATCTGGAAAAACTCACAAAGACAAATTGGAAGAACATTATTCTTTGGGTCAGAAAACTGGGCTCTAGTTTTAGTTCCATCTCTGTCTTGGACAAGACAACCTCTAAGACTTTGATTTTGTTGTCAATAAAATGGGAACAATCTTCCATTCCTCACAGCACTCATAGGGGAAAAAAATGAAAGTGTTTGTGGAAAAGATTTATAACTGCAAAGCACTCTATAAATACTGTTATCATTAAAGTTTAGGAGAAATTCCTTCACTATTCACATCCCTTCCTAGATTACCTCATCCATTTCTAATGCTTCAACACATCAATGCCATCAAGACATGTCTTTAATTTAGACCTGTGCTATCTAATATGGTAACCATAGCTGCCTATTGAGTTCTTGAAATGTGATTACTCTGAATTGAAATATGCTGTAAGTTAAAAATGACATTGGAATTTGAAGATAGAATGAAAAAAAGGGTATAACATATCTCATTAATAATTCTTTATTTTTATGAAATGTTGAAATAATCTTTTGGATGTATTGGGTTACATTAAATATATTATTAAAATTAACTTCACCTCTTCTATCTCTTTTATGTGTGGTTCTTGGAAAATTTAAAGTGTGGCTTGTATTATATTTCTATTGAGCGGTACAATAGACATCTGCTCAGAAGAGAAGTCCAGATCTGATTACCCAACTGCTGCCTTGACATTTCCCCTTGCCTTTCCAACACCCAAAACAATCCTTCAGAAATTAAACTCAAAACTTTCCCCTCCCTCCAGACTGTTTGTAGCCTCTTGCCATCTCCTCCTACCTCTTATCCCCTCTACTTCATTGAAGCCAGAGTGTTCTTTGCAAAACACAAATGTGATCACATCACGTCCCATTGCTCTTAGGATTAAAACTAAAATCCTCAGCCTGTCTTGCAGGCCCTGACTGTATCACCTACCTCCCCATCTTCATCTAACACATGGCCCATTCCCACTCTCCAGTTGTTCCTGGGAGGTATCCAACTCCTTCCAGTCTTGATACTCTTATACTTGACTTCCTTCTGCCTGGAATACTCTACCGAACTCTTTCCCAGAAAACATCCAACATTCTTCAGATATTGTTGTTAATACCATTGTTCTCAGGGAAGACTTGCCTGGCCCCTAAAACTTGCATGTGGTGACACTTTATCACAATTGTAATGAATAACTTGTGTTATCTATTCAATGTTGCTACTTCTCCAGACAGTAAGCACCATCATACCTATATTGGTTTCTCAACTGTGTAGCCCAGGGCCTAACACAGACACTTAATAAATAATTACTGATGCATAAGTGTATGAAAAATGAATGAAGAACTGCCAAATGAGGTATAATCATAAAGTGATATCATCACATTTTTAAAGCAAACATGCCAGGTACAAATATCTAAATAAATGTTGTATTTTAAATGGTCACTTTTGGAAGCAAATATATTTATTCCAACAAACTACTCAAAACAATTTAGTAGTCCCTGATGTGTGGGATGATGTTGGTACTAGTTTACAAACCATGCAAGAAAAAAGTCTCGCTATTTTTTCTGGATTATAAACTACTTTATCATACACCTTACTCGTTAAACTTAGTTTTTCATGATTTCAGAGTTGTTATCAAATAGTATGCTCTAAAGCAGCACTGTCCAATAGAACTATCTGCAGCGATGGAAACGTTCTATGTTGTTCTTTTAACAACTTTAGTTGTTCTGTGTTGTTCAGCAAAGTAGCCACCAGTCATGTGTGGCAATTGAGCACTTGAAATGTGGGTGGTGAAACTGAGGGACAGAATTTTTTATTCTATCTAATTTTGATTAACCTAAATTTATTTAAAGAGCTGCATGTGACTAGTGGCTATCAAATTAGACAGCACAGCCTAAAGCCATCGTCAGAAGACAAGTTCTTGAAATATTCTGCCCACAGTTTATGCCAGGAATCTTATGAAAATTAGTGTAGAACCTCAACAAATGGCTAGTTTGCATATATAGCAGTATCTCTGTGCAAATAAATCAGTGATATTATTATGAAGATTCACTTCAGATGTCAATGTCTGCTCTTCAAATACTCATGCCTTTTATTTTAAGATCATCAAAGACCTTGTTCCATTTTGCTAGACCAATTATAACCACACAGAAGCACAACTGGCTTGGAGAAGACCACTGTGAATGGGAAGGTCATCCATAGCCACAAGTATTCTTGGGAACACAGAGCTCAAGTTTGTCAAGTCTGCCTCCTAGGCAGTCCTCCTCTCCAGTGATGCAATACTGAACATGCAAAAAGGTCAAATCAAGAACGCAATCATGTATTTTTGGAGCTGGGAAACAAACAGCAGAACCAAGATGTCACGAGGCTTCAACTGTGAGTGAAGTTTTGCCAAGAGAACCAGCGCCACTCAACATTAGAAGGCAAGAACCCATTGATAAGGAGATAGCATCAGCCTTCTGTCCTGACAAAGGGGCTGCTGTGCATAGCCCCACTGGGTTGAACTTGAGCAAAGGACGCCAATGTGACACCCACGCCTCTGCTATACAGTAAGTGGCTTGGGTGGGTGGCAAAAGTTTCAGAAACCTGGCATACACATCTATCCTCCCAGGCTCACAGCTCACCATCTTCAAGAACAGAATATACTTTTACACATGTGTTCCTGGTCTCCATGGTCAAGTTGACTCTTGGATGTATCACTGCCCACAAGTACATGCATGCTCATTTGCATATTGGTATCCTCTGGGCCCTTGTAGATTTGTTTACTGTAATTTCAGTGAAAGTTTCAAATAGTGTATTTACAATATAAATGTATATTTACTGCATGCTTTTAATTAATAGATTAAAGAAAGTAATGACCATATTACAAGGTACTTGTGGGCTATTCATGCCTGAAATTTTACTTTGATGAATTGGAAACAAAGCAGAAATACATCACAGATAGTTATTGACTTCAATTATTTTAATGATAGTAACTAGTTCTTCAAATGCAGAAATTTCACAAGAATTTTACAAAAAATTCACCCACAAATTCATTTCATATGACTATACTTGATACATGCATGTGTTCTCTGATTCATTTTCATTGATTTTGTTGCTTTCTTGAATATATCTGGAGATGAGAAACACTTCTTCTCCACAATCTCTGGCTTTCCAAAGTGCTTTATACAAAGCTGTGTAACACATTTTGTAATTTTGGTGATAGTGATTATAATGGCATAAAGGGAACAATGAGTGCAGTGTTGTAATTCACCCACAATGAAGCAATGAATGACAAATGGAAACAGTACTAGAACATAGAATACTGGCACAGTACAACACAGATCTGGATGAGGTGAATAAAGTATTCATCTCTGGCAGAACATACATTGGATGAGTTGCTGAACAATCATAAAGGCAATTATCTATCCACCACTAATTGATTCAAGGCGTTTCTCTTCCAGCATGAGCATCCTTATCCCTCATCCAGTGAATATTGACTTGTTCCTGGGCTGCTAGAACCTCCTCCTGTGTGCTCTGATCTACCTTCCCCTGCCCCACCCTGATCCCTTCTTACACACGCGCGCACGCGCGCGTGCACACACACATGTATTGGACTTACCTTAACATTTTCTGGTAATGCTTTGTTCTGGGTCAGCCCCACAGCAATCAAAGCTGTGACAGCCATGATGGAGGAGAAGCCAAGGATGACCAAGATATTTCTGGAGCAAAATCTCTTCACGCTGGAATCTAAAACAGAAGAGAAAACATCAAAAAACCACAAACACTGATATTTCCTCCCCTTTCTGCCTGGTCTTATAATGCCTATCTGGAGACATCAGAGAAGATAAAAGTCAATCTTTATCAATGTGGCACTTGCAAAGTAATTGGGAAATAATTTGTGTGAACTGTGACAGGAGCCAACATTGGGTTAGTGATTGTGGCAGGAAGAATGGACCAAACTAGGTCAGTGATCAGCTATGGAATGAGGAGAGATAAGAATCTCAAGCTGGCAGCTTGATATAGCTATATGACCTATCTAAAGATATAGCAATCTATATCTTTAGATAGGTCATATAGTTAGATCAAAGTACAAGTCACAAATAACAAAAAACAAGGATAGCCTTCCTCATTGTAAAGCTCTACCACAAATGATGGAGATGTTAAAAAAAGTATTAAGAATGTATCATCGGCCAGGCTTGGTGGCTCGGCCTAGCACTTTGGGAGGCCGAGGCAAGTGGATGGCCAGAGCCCAAGTGTTCTAAACCCACCCGGGTAAATTGGTGAGAACTCGTCTCTACAATAAATCAAAAATTAGCCAGGTGGGGTAGCGTACACCTGTAGTTCCAGCTACTTGGAAGGCTGAGGTGGAAGATCGCCAGAGCTCAGCAGGTCGAGGTTGTGGTGGCCGGGAGCGTACCACTGCACTCCAGTCTGGGCAACAGAGTGAGACTCCAACTCAAAAAAAAAAAAAAAAAAAAGAATGCATCATCAAATATCAAATCCCACCACTCCATGGCATTTCCTGGCTTGTCGTACACTTTGCATTTCAACCACCCTTTAAATGGTAAGTGTTAGTAACAATGAGAAGTTTTGGGTCCTTTCTGATCACAATTGACATGATCTTACCTATTCTGTCCTTAGTCTCATTCTGTAACAGGACATAAAAGAGTTCCAACAACAGAATTATATAAAAAGCAAAAGTAACTTTGATCAAATATGAACAGATTGTAAGAGGAGATGAGTGGGAAATTAAATGATTTCACCATTCCTGCCATTCTGAAAACTCAACCTCTTCCCTTCTCAACACCCCAAACTATCTCCCAACTTTTCTCTTAGGCTTTGGAGAGGAAGGATGAAATAATGTGATCATCAAAGCACATGGAAATGAGATGGGCTCCCCAGAAGAGTCTACACTTCTCTAAGAACAGAAAGTGGGGCCAAAACAGCTGAAAGGGGCGACCAGTCTCCCGCCCTTTCCCTCTGAGCCTGTGGCAGCTGCTGGGCACTGAGATTGGAGTTCTTCCTCCAGCCTTTGAGAAGAAGTCTGGACGTAATCCAAAAGACTTTAACCATGTGGGTCTCCAGTCCGTCTCAAGCCCCAGAATTTTGAACCTCTCTATACCCATTAAAACAAACAATAAAAACTTAGGAGAAAAAGCTTTAGCAACACCATTATCTATTGCTTCCAAACAAGGAACAGCAAATGAAATACACAGCACGTCCTTTTTCTCCCTTCCCGGAAGGAGCTTCCATTCTGTGTTCAGATGCCTGCCTCTCCCAAGCTCAGGGGCAGACCTGTTGGGTCTGTGTAATCTTATTCTCTCGCCAGTTATTAGTTCAACATGGGTACGTACATAATTATGACCCATGAGACCCTGGAGGAAGTCTGCTGGGGCAAGTCTAAGAACAAAGGAAAACATTCTTCATCTTCAGACCCTATAGTGCCTGGAGAGATTGACACCCAATAATGGCAGAGCAAGGTACGAGGAGAACCTGATCCTTGATGGTACTTTGAGCTGCTAGATCGACCGACCATGAGTCCATCCTCCCATAAGACATGCTTAAAAGTTAGAGTCAGGACTTTAATTACTTGAAGTCAAAACATTCTGATACAACTGACATGACAGAAATGTCCCCCTTGATGCTAGAGTCCTGGAATTTGGAAACGACCCCTTTAAGTACTTCCGCCTCGGTTCCCAAAGTTGTGATGTTGACAAACAGTTCTAACTGGCATATGCTTTAGGTGAACAGTTATAAATACAATAGCCAAGGGCAGCACTGTCAACTGGATATAAAATCCTAAGCCCCCCCACCAATTGAACAGATCCCTTTGTGGCCAAGGGGAATTAAGATAAAAACTTAGCTCCCCACCATGACAGGACAGGAGGTCAGACACCCCTCATTATGCCCCCCTTCTGGAGTTTAGACACAACAACTGACCACCATTAAGGTTAAGATAGAGATCATAAGACTGACAGAACAGACTCTTTGTGGTAATAAAGTACTAAATTACACACAGGACCCAGGGCCATGCCAAACAAGGGTTAAGTTATACACGCCCACACTTAAAGAACAAACTGTTCTAACTGCCACAAGATGTTTCTTTTTTTCTAGCAGCTAGACAAGCACTGGCCTGGAGATAAGTAATATTAAAATAATTACAATTCATCCAGCTCACAGACACCAACTAACCTAACCTCTGTTCCACCAGCCATGCCTACAACTATGATTGGATGATAGACTGATTTCAGTAACTTTCTCCTGATAAGAGACCATCCACCATGGATTGGTTGTGGCCAGTGTGCAGAGACAGTGCACCTGTGTGCCTTCATGTCCTGAAAAGACCTTTGGCAGGTAGGGCCTAATTGTAATACATTTAAATGTTAAGTGAACATGAGTCATGTGTTACAAGCATGTATGTTCAATAATGCATGCGTCAGGACCACCTTCATGAATATTCACAGCACCTCCTGTAAACTTTTGAATATGTTTAGTCAACCCATTCAGCATAAGGCCACAGTCCCCACCCACCCACACACTTCTAAGTGCCTGCCTCTGGTCTTGACAGAAGGCATGCTTCCCAGTCATGGGATGACCACCTTGCAGACTGCAACACTTTCTAAGAAATAAGTCTCCCTCTTTCTTCTTCTAAATTTGTACCATTGTGTTATTTTCTTTGCAGTCAACAGCACACGGTAACAATATTTCTTCTTTGGTAGAATTCTGAATGTTTTACTCCCTAGAGCTGTTCAAAGGGTCTATTTCGTTTCTTTGTTTTCATAAATATGACAATTTCACCATCTCATTTCAGGCATTATTCTTAGCATCCAGGTTACTATAATGAAAAAGGCTGATAAGTTCCCTGTTCTTTGGAGTTTACAGTCTGGTTAAAGAGATAAGCCAAAAAAGAAGTACATTATTGAGTGATTTCGAGTTATAAGTGCTACAAAGAAATGAAAACCAAGGAATGTGAAAGAGTGACTTTCTCCAGAGTTGGGGGTGGAGGGAAGGGTATCAAAATGAGGGTCAAGAAAACCTCTCTAAGAGAGTGACATTTGGGCTAAGATCTAGATGAAGAAAAAACACCAACTCTACGAAGGAAGTAAGAACATTCCAGAAAGAAGAAACAGAAACTGCAAAAGCCCTGAGGTGGGAACCAATGTGATGCCCCTGTAGTTGTTTCTTCCCTTCCCCAGTGAAAATATTGACTAACTCCTTATTATCACTTAAGAGTTGGACGTATACTTCTCCACATTTGCCCAGCTTTTGCAATGAAATCAATTTTTCAAGAATATATTCAAGCCCTTTACCCTAGTCTCATCAAAAATATGATAAGAATTTAGGCCAGAAAGTTTAAAATTCTTCCATACACAATTTTCAAAAATTTGTTACCCAAAAAAAGGGTGGGGGGCTTTTTTCTTTTCATGTAACCGACTAGATTGCCCAAAGAGAAGTGATTAAAATGCTATGTTTTCCATGGACTACATGACAGGCAGTTTTCAAATGTCCTGATCACACACAGGAAGTGGCAGAGTCTTCTCAGGAAAGTGGTACTAAAGGTGTGGGATCGGGTTGACACATCCAGGATGCGCTCGTAAAAGGAAACCACCAAGGTAACGGTCTAAGACTCCATACCTTCTCTGCCACCTTCCTTCCTCTCTATCAGAGTATTCCTGGGGACACATATCAGGTTGTTCTCATATTCAGGGGGTTTTAAAATCCCAGAGCTCTTTCAGATTCTGTGACTGTCACAGTAAATTTCACTATCATCCCCCTGAAAAGTCCTTCATTGACTATCGTCTCCCTGAAAAGTCCTTCATCGATTATCGTCCCCCTGAAAAGTTCTCCATTGACTATCGTTGCCCTGAAAAGTCCTTCACTGGCCTCGTGAATAACAGAAATGTGGTTTCTATCATACAATGTGAAATGGTATTTCAAAACACAATTTTACCAAAAATATCCAATGCTTCTTTTTTCCTTTGAACGGGCTCACTATTTTGGAGAGTTCAAGACGGCCACTTCCTTCTCATTTTTTTCCCTTCCTCTGATGTGACAAGTGAGAGGGCTTTCTGTTTAAAGTAAAGGAGGAAGGTAATAACTTCAACCCTTCCCTTGACAGAGACAAAACTGAGGGAAACCCAAGATTTGAGAAAAAACAGATTTCAACTAACTATGTCAGAGCAAAAAAAAAAAGCTTTGAGTTTTTTGCTTCTTATAGAAACAGCCATTATGATGTCCAGTTAGAATTCATTAGACGGAAAAGAAAAATTATTTAATTTTATCCTTAGTCCAAATTCCCAGCATCTCTACTTCCCGATAACAAAAATATAATATCTTAAAGTCTTACTCCCTTAATACACAGATTTGGGGTGTTGGCAGCTGTGGTGTGTTTCAGGAAAACCACGAAAATTTTGTGCTGCAGATCCAATGCAACTGACCAGATTCAAATTGTTTCCAACTTCTGATGGGTCACATCTGGACTAAGCTTGGCTTGTCATGCACAGAACAAAACAGCAAATGTGGACAAACACTGGCGAGCGCTGTGGTCCTTCCCGTGTTTACATGACCCAGTGACAGAACAACCCCTGGTGCTCAGAGGACGGGTCCTAATCTGGCTTGCCATTCCCTCGATCCCAGGGTCTAAGCCTCCACACCTTCTCTGCCACCTTCCTTCCTCTCCATCAGAGAGTTCCTGGGAACACATACCAGGTTGTTCTCACACTTGGGGGGCTTTAAGATCCTTTCTCAGTCACTTCATCCCAAGCCCCTAGACCCGCCTTCTCTAGGGTTGGCCACTGTGACATTCCAGTCACCTCATACCTGCACCTCTACAACAGCCCTCCTTCACGTGGCTGCACAATCTTTCATGACTGACATTCCTGAGGTTCTTCCTCAGGAATCTTTGGCAGCTCTGACACATGCCAGAGGAAGTCCACACCGGTCTATGTAGACCTTTCAGCCCTTCTGAAGCATCAACCCTTCCATCTTACCACCCAACAGGCAGATCTGATGTGTTCAGGATCAGAGTGCCTGGCATTACCACCGCAGGCATGTAAGCTCCCTGAGCTCAGAGACTTTTTCTCTGGCTTGTTCATTGCTTTATCCCATGTTGAATGAAGGCATTCTGGATTCTCCGAATTTTTTTCTATGTGAGATTTCCTTCACTAGAAATTCCACTCCTCTCCTTCTTCATCAAGACTTTTTCCTTGCCTCTTTCAGAATCAAGCTCAACTGGGGGCTGTGTTCTCCCATACTCTCCCAAGGTCAAGTTTTCCATGAGTCTTCTCTTCATGGGCCACTTAAAGATATGTAATAGTTTCAACAATTTCAGTTTGGGAATTCTATCATAGAGAAGGGGCTATGCTTCATTCATTTTTTCAGTTAGTCATTCAACAATTATTTATTAAATGCATCATCCATTACTATGCTCTAGACCTGCCCTGGGCTCTGGACTACAAAAGTAAACAAAACAGACAGATGTCCCCATCTTCATGGTGTTTACATTCTAGTTTGGAGGCAAAGACAATAAACAAGATAAATAAGTAACACGTATAGTATGCTAAATAATTATAAGTGCTAAGGAGAAAGAAAAGGCAAAGAAAGTGAAGAGGAAGAATAGGTTGGTCAGGAAAGGCCTCAATGAGAAGGTGACCTTGATGGCAGCCAAGGGAGCAGGGAGAAGGCAGGTCTGCCTCCGAGACAAGGGCTCTTGTGGCCTCTGGAGCTGCCCGTGGGAGGGCCCTGAGGTGAGACAGTGCCCGGCCAAGGCCAGTGTGGCTGCAGGAGCGAGGAGGGCGAGAGTGATAAGAGGTGGTCAGAGGGGCTGTGGGGTGTCTTGCTTGTGAAGCCGGGAAGCCCTAGGGAGGGCTTTGCCTCACTCTGAGTGATCTGATCTGATTACTTCTAAAGCCATCTGTGTCATCTGTGCTCAGCCCCTTAGGCTGATCAAAGTCCCTGGAGAGTGAGGGTGTGACCTTTTAGGGAGGTACATCCCTACTTCTTGTGGTGACGATGTGCTGTGGCCACCCCAGAGAGGTCAGGCCAACAGCAGAGTGCAGAGCCAGGCTCCATCAGAGCAGAGCTCATGCCCAAACCAGGGCTGGCCAGATGCATCCAGGAGTAGATGCAATCACTGGACACAGTCTTCTCAATACTTTGGAGACAGTCTTCTCAATACCTTCTGGACCTCTTGGTGGCTCACCACTTTAGAGTCTTCTGAGAGAGCCTCATCAGGAAGGGTCACTGAACCAACTGTCAACAGGATTCATCAACAGAAAACCAAACTCCAGAGGATTTTGTGCATGATTCAAACTAGAGCAAAGTCTACACAAGCAGACCTCTGCTTAGTCTCTTTAAGCCTCCATTTCCTCAAGTGCAAAATGAGACTCATAATATTAATAGTACCTACTTCAAAGGGTTGCTATGTAAGTTTCCTTGAGCCAACAACATGTTAACAGCTTATACTTAAACAGTTCTTCTGTATTCCAGATTCTACTCCTTCATACTTTAAATATAGCCACTAATTTCACCCTTGCTAGAATCCTGTGAGGTAGATGTATCTGTATAAAATTTGTATCCATTTTCCCAGAGCTGACACAACAAATCACCACAAGAGATAAAACAAAGAAACTTGCTGGGAGCAGTGGCTCATGCCTATAATCCTGGCACTTTGGGAGGCTGAGGCGGAAGGATCACCTGAGGCCAGGAGGTCGAGGCTGTGCTGAGCCATCATCATGTCACTGCACTTCACCCTGAGCAACAGAGTGAGACCCTGATTCAAATAAGCAACAACAAGGAGGGGGAAAAAAACAGAAATTTATTGTTTCGTAATTCTGGAGGCCAGAAGTCCAAAAATCGAGGTGTTGGCAGGGCCATGCTCTGTCTGAAAGCTCTGGAGGAGATTCCTTTCTTACTGTTTCCAACTCCTCGTGGCCCTTGGCGTTCCTTGGCTTGTGGTTGCATCTTTCCAACCTCTACCTCTGCCTTGACCATGGCCTTTTCTCCTGTGTCTCTCAGTCCAAATGTCTTACTCCTTTCTCGTATAAGGACATTAGCCATTGGATTTAGGGTCCACCTAAATCCAGTAGGATTTTACCTCAAGATCCTTAACTTAATTACATCTGCAAAGACCCTACTGTATTTCCAAATCAAGTCGCACAGACATTATTATCATCATTCTTGTCGCTTTACAGATAAGGAAACTGAGTCACAGTTTGGGAAGCTAAGTCATTTCTCAAAGTTACTCTGGTGTAAATATTGGGCCAGGAATTAAACCCAGGAATTCTGAAACCAGAGGCCAGGCATTTAACCACGACCTCAGCACATGGCTGAAGCTTATATAAGCACAGGGCTGCCGGGCTCGGTGGCTCAGCCTGTAATCCCACGCCTTTGGGAGGCTGAGGTGAGTGGATTGCCTGAGCCCGCAGGTTCGAGACCTGCCTGGGCAGCGAGAC
>NW_007233306.1:71197-82453 GCF_000164805.1 Carlito syrichta | reverse complement strand
GCGCCCAGCAGGTCGAGGCTGCGGTGGCCGGGAGTGGCCACTGCACTCCAGTCTGGGCAACAGAGTGAGACTCCAACTCAAAAAAATAAAATAAAATAAGCACAGGGCTGAGACTTATACAGTGTCTGGGGCGTAGTCCCAGGACTGTGTGGTTGCCAGTCTCATTATCCAGAAATAAGAAGTGATTGAGGGCAACCCCCTCGGGTCCCCTCCCACTGTAGGAGTTCTTCTGTCCTCTCAATAAATCCTGCTTTTTAAAAAAAAAAAAAAAAAAAAAAAAAAAGATGTGATTGACTGAGGATTCTTGGCTGGAGGCATTGTCTGGACTGTTCTCACTGAGGACATCCACATTCTACCTATTAAAATCATGGATTCTTTGATCCCTGATGGTCAGAAACTTATAGTTGAGTGACAGAAGGCTGAGGTGGTGATTCTCAGGAAGGTGAAGGAATATGCCCAAGTCATACACCTTACAAATGGCAGAGTGGGGACTTGAGACAAGTCCCTCAACTCCACTCCAGTGCCAAAACCACTGTCCTGCATTAGAGATGGAGAGAAATACTCAGTTTCGCTCTTTCTCAGTGCAACCAATGCAAAAGAACTCCCCCAAAATTCCATCCACATGGAAAGGTCTTACTCTATGTCACAAACCCCACCCTCATATTTCTCCAAGTAACCTATCCAGAGTCAAATTCAAGGATAAAGCAGTTTAATTTAGTGGGCTTTTTCCTGCCTTTGTTTTTACTTAAGGAAGTCACCGCATGAATCAACACAAACACAAATGCTCAAGGTGAGCTTCAAGGCCTCAGTGTTGACCAGGTAGTCAAGGAGCAAAAGGTAAAGAGGAAGGGAAAATAAGATGGGCACTGGGTTAGGAGACACAGGCAAGAAGTCAGAGCCAGAGAATAACAGGGAAGGGAAGGGCTAGGGGTGAGAACGAAAAGAGAAGTAGAAAGACAAAGTGGATGAAAAATAACACGTCCCCTTCCAATGATCTCTTGAACCACAGACCTCGGAGGAAGCTAGTGTTTTTTTTTAAGTGCTTTAATGTCCACTTTTTGAAATTTTAAGTAGCTGCTTATTCTCCATTCACAGTTCTTTAGCTAGAAGGAATGTATTAACAAGGAAGCCTGGCTGATACTGAGCAGATGGACCCCACAGAGGCTTAGCTTTGAGCGAGGGGAGCCCATCTCACGACCCACAGTGGGATTGGGGTGGGGTGTACAGCAAGCTCCTTGGTCATCAGAAACAGCAGCTCCAGACTCCCCACCCACAGTTCTTGAGTGGCATACTCTTCCCGGACTAACCAACTTTGCACTTATGGCGCCAAACTTTAAAAATGTTAAGGATTGCAAAAGTCAGATGCCACTCTGTGTGTGGGCAATAAGGAAGCAAAGGAGTCCCCTTCCCTTGCTGCTCTCTCCGCTTCCTCCCAGCACACCATCAACCCTCTTCACCCACACCCCTTGCTGGCCTCCCCAGAATTCTTTTGCCCACAGATTGTGTTGCGCATAATAAGCCTTTGTGGTCAGCGTGGAATCCCGTGTTTAAGTGCAGGGCTGGCAGGGAGGAGGGCTGTTTCCGGCAAAGTGATGTCACTGAGACTGCAGACAGGAATTCCCTGTGTCCCAGCCAAAAGGCGTAACAATCTGGTGTATTGATGGCCTCTGCAATGAGCACATTGCTTCCACTAAACGAATCTTCTTCCACGTCTAAAATTGAAAAATTGTGCCCTGGGGGAACCTACCCTTGCTCAGAGCAGCTGCATTTGTCAACAAGCCTTGGTTGTTTGCAGATGGTGAGAAAGACTGAGAAAATCTGCTCTGGTCATGCATCACTTGTGTGGGCTAATAGTGGAACTAACTCAACCAAGGTACCTAGCCTGATAGGTCCCTGGTTTCTACACCTTGCCCTCATAAATTGTCTCATTTCTATCTCCTACATAAAAATATTACTGTAGAAAAATATGCTATAAACAAAGTAAAAAATGACTAGCTGGTAAAAAAGGCTTTCAACAACTATGAACTAGTTGGCTTCCCTAATATATGAGTCGTTAAAAATCATTAAGAAAATATATCACTCTACAATAAAGATACCTACACATGCATATTTATTGCAGCATTATTCACAGTAGCAAAAACATGGAACCAACCATGCCGCCCATCGAAAGTGGACTGGATAAAGAAAATGTTGTCTATTTACATGATGGAATAATATGCAACCATAAAGAAAAACAAAATTATGAACTTTGCAGCAACCTGGATGGAATTAGAGTTTATAATACTCAGTGATTTATCACAGAAACAAATATCTGAGTATCACATGTATTCACTCATAAGTGGACCCTGAACATTTATCATAATACTATAAGAAAGGGATTGTAAAACTGCTGGGGGAGGGAAGAGGTAACATAACATCAATAAGGGTAACCACACTTTACCTGTACGATGACCACATATGACCTCATTTGTACCCCCCATTTTAAAAATAAAATAAAATAATTATAACAAAAACAACAAAAAAAGAAAATTATAAACTCACCTAAATAGAAAAATGAAGAAGATGAACAGCCAATTTTAAAAAAGGAATATATATATATATTCTCAACATATTAAATGTATTCTAAGTACCCTTAAGTAAAGATATGTAAATTTTAAAACCCCTTTTCAGGATAGTAAAGATTTTCAAGTTTGAAAAATATATACTATTCACTCCACACTTATTAGAATGGCCAATACTGACAACATGAAATGTTGGTAAGGATGTGGAGCAACCGAAACTCTTGTACATTGCTACTGGGAGTGCAAAATGGCACAGCCATTTCGAAAAAGTGTCTGGCAATGTCTTGTGGAAGTTAAGTACATAAAATAAAATCAAGCAGTCCTACTCTTAGGTATTAACCTGAAAAAGGAAAGATTGATGTCGACACAAAAACCTGTACCTAAACATTTCTAACAGCTTTATTCATAATTGCCAAAAACTCAAAACACTTCAAATGTCCATCCATAGGCAAACGTACATAAATTGGGATACAACCATATATAGAATTCTATTCAGCATGAAAAAAAGGAATAAACTACTAATAAATGTAACAACATAGATGAATCTCAAAAGGATATGCTAAGTGAAAGAAGCAAGACTCAAAGGGCAATTTACTGTATGATTTCATTGATATGATATTCTGGAAAAGGCAAAACTAAGACCAGAAATTAGTTCAGTGGACAAAGTCTCCAAATGGGGACAGAGGATTTACTACAAAAAGTCACCATAGTTTGGAGATGGTGGAAGTACTGTTGTGGTGATGGTTAGATGACTTTACAGATTCATCAAAAATCATAGAATTGTACACTTTAAAAGGGTGAATTTTACTGTAGATTCAACAAAGAAATTATATATATTGGCAAGTTGATAAAAAAAAAACACTTCAAGGATGTTGGTGGGGGTAAACATTTGTAGAACATCTTTGCTGGGGGGCAATTTAGTAATATCTATCAAAGGTTAAAGCCATATATACTTGGACCCAACAATTCTAATTCTAGAAACTTAACCTGCTGATAAACTCAGGAATGTATGACAAGACGCATGTGTAGGACTGTTCAGTGCAGCATTGTCTGCAATGACCAACAGAACTGAAAATGACTAAACATCCATCAACTGGGGTCTGGCTATATAGATTCTACTGCATCCATAATATGTAATACAATGCAGGCATGAAAGAAACAGAGCTAGATATATGAATGTTGATGCCAACTGTCTTCAAAACATTTCATTATGTGAAAAGTAAGATGTGAAACAATGTATACAGTATGTTCCCCCTGGGTAAAACCACAGGCATCTCTTGTAGGGTACAGATAAATCTGGTAACAGTAGCAGCTTTTGAGGAAGGGGCCTGGGGTTCTAGAGCATGTGTCAGGGGTCCCCAAGACCACCCTAGGTTCCTTCATTAGTGAAAGGGTAAAAATGCCAAAATGGAAAATTTAATGAAATAATCTTAGTCAAAGGGCAGCCATTTTAACGTTGCTTAGCTTTATCATGTCTTTCTAGCAGTTCACTTAAATTTACCCTCTAGTCATTAGCCAAGGACAGAACCATTTTCCCAGAGATAGCTATTGATAATTTACAACCCCCTTCCCCAAGCCTGCTATGTACTGTTTACTTTTCTACTCCCAGTTTGTCTTTTAGCCGTAAAGAACAAAGATGACCTATGTGACACAGACAGACTCCATCACCATGGCAACAGTTATATGACAAACCAACCCATCTGCCCGCCCCTTTGTGATGACTTAAAACAGACTACCCAATCACCTTCACAACCTACCCCCTACACACCAAAAGAAAGGTTTAAAAAGCATTCGGCCTTAAACAGCGCCGGCCATGCTTCTCTTTAAGCTCTGGCCCCCTCTCCAATCTGGGGGAGGTGGATTCCCCTGTTCTCTCTCTTTCTAATCTACTTTCTAAATAAACCATATTTCCCAATCCAATTTCTGTGCAATTCTTTGCATCTACCTGTGCCACCAGCTCACCACACTGCCCCACTGACCTACCAATTCTCACATTTTTAGAGACCTAACAATTAGGAACACTCACACACAGTCAGGCTCAAAGCCAAGATTCATTACAGAGAAAGGATATGAAGCAAAATCAGCTAAGATAAAAGACGTATTGGACTACAGCTGAGGGAAACCAGGCACAAGCTTGCAAGGGTCCTCTCCCAGTGAAGTCACGAAGGATGCACTTAATTCTCCCAGGAACAAGTTGTTACAACATGCATGAGATGTCTACCAGAGGAGCTCCCCAGAGACCCAGTGCTCAGGGCTGTCACTGAGGGCCAGTCACATGGGCACCTTCATCCAACCCACACCAATGGGCTAGGCTCCCCGAAGGAAAGGGGGTGCCTACACAAACCACACTGCTTGCACAAACACGCATCCCCATCAGCTCTGAGAATGGTAGAAGCCCCTCCAAAATCGACGCCCCCCAGACCACAGCCAAAGGCCAACTTGGCAAGCAGGTCCCCCCACCAAGGAGACCTTGCATGTCATCTCCCTTCAGCAGTTCCTAAAACCGTTTACTGTGTGACCTTCTTCATTCTCTCCCCACTACTTCACCTTCCTCTACTTCCCCTTCCCTCTCTTCCTTCCTTCCTTAATTCCTCAAGCAATTTAAAATTCTTAATAAGAATTTCTATAAACCTGAGTTGAAGAGGAAAATTCTCTAAAGGATTTCCAGCTAGAAGCACAGGGGCAACGATGCTAGCAGCCACATGGGAAGTTGCCCACTGATGTTTTGATGTTGACTTTGCTGCTGACCCTGCCCACTCTGGCACCCCGCCAACCACTCACCAACCTGATTAACCCAAGCAGTCCGCTTCTGGGTTCTCATTCATTCTTTCTTTCCAGATCAATGCCACCTCTGTACTCTTTGGGTCGAATCGCAAGGTCTCACTTGGCCAAACTTTGAGTAGATTCAAAGCTCTTTTTTGAAAGAGACATTTAGCACTCCCCTCCACACCTCTGGTGTTAAGCAGTAGTATAAGAGAGAATGGCTCTCTGGATAATAATGGTTCTCTCCCAGGCACGTATCTAAACGCCTATGATAACACCGTCACAGATCACCTACTATCTAACCAGCTAGCTTTCTTTTAACCATCAACTTGGTGTATCTGCATGTTAGATATGTAAGAACTCAATCTTAAATTGATTAGTCTCTCGTTTCTGTCAAGAATGTGACAGATACAACTGATATTTCAGAGTGGAAATACAAAGGTCCACTAGGCTTTTTTCTAAACATATTTTCTGTACTCATTTAGTGAGGAGGAAGGCAGGAGGGGTTAGAGGAAGAGTCCTAGAGCTCAGACTCAGGCGTGTCCTCCAAGAGCAAAACTAGTGACTCCAACATATAACAGATGAGGGTAGCTTTTCTCCAAATCACTCCCACTTTTGGAAAAGTACATTCAGTCTTGTGGCTTGAGTAGTTCCTCAAATCCAGAAAATGACTAAGAACGGAGTGTCCTACTCCATTTTGTACCCTGAAGAAGGAATACGTAAATACGGTGGAGGTCATCTGCATGAGATAAAAAGACAACTAAAAGAATTGGTCGATGTGTCTCTAGCATGGTCTGGGGAGAGAAGATGCCTTGCCTGGACTCGCTTATGCCATTTTCCTGAAGGATCTTTTGCCCTAGTGATGAAGAATGTTCCCACTAAGATAACCCAACTTACTCCTGTTCACCAAGCTATTGTATCTAGTTCGCCACGCCAAGTTTTCTACAAGGCGGAAAATGAGCCCATCATAGTTCAGTCAGTAAATGGGTAGTATGCCTTATACACCCATGGTTTGCATGTTTGGGTTCAGAAGACTCTTATTCTTTTTGTTCCATGAGGTGAATTATAACACCTGGGCTCCCTGTAGAATACAGACAGTGTGAAGACCTTGAAACCACTCGTACAGCACAGTCTGTGCACCTCTCGCTCACACCCAGGCGGGCTGCTCTCTCATTTCCTCAGACTCACAGAAGTAGAAGGGTGAGGCCATACTAGGAAGACCGATGCGGACAACAGTATTTGCACATGCTTTTTCTCCTTTGAAATTACAATCATGTTCTGAGTGGATGGAAAAGTGTCTCCACCTTAACAAAAGCTCAGGACACCACACTAAAGGAAGCATATATTTTGGTACTTGGAAATGACTGGTTAAATTGTCGGAATTTTTTATAGAAATTTCCAAAAAAAACCCCAAAGACTCTGGGGAACACATGCTTTAAAGAGGAAAAATGTACTCCACCTTCTGGGAAAATCTTTGTTACCTAGATCTGACCTCTGGAATGGCTTGATAGACCCATCTTCAGGGACTGGACAGCTGGCAGTGACAATACGTGGATAACAAAGACAATATTAGGCCCACCCTCCACCCATTTGTTCAGGATTGGGTGGGGCGAGGTCATTTCCTCTCTTCTGAGAGCTTTGAGTGGTGGTTTGTTCTGCTTCTCTCATCCCCAGAGAGGTGATCCATGCCACACCAGTTCTTGTAACTTGATTCCCTCTAACTTTTTTTCTCCTCAAACTATGTGCATTTCTATACACCTCCCCACAAGTCACCCACTCCACCCACTCCACCCACCGCATCTGGCTTCTACCCCCGTATTCTACTAAAGCTGCCCACACAAATACCACCAACAACCTCCTAGTGCCAAATCCAGTGGATACATTTCAGTATTAGCATGTCCTGTAGAATCTGACACATGACTTCTTACTACTTAAACTCTCTCCTATCTTGGTTTCCATGACATCAGATTCTTCTCTAGTAACTCTCCACCTCGCTGATCCCTGCTTTGCTGTCTCCTCTTTCACTCTAAGCCCTTTAAATATTACTTCTCCTCAGGACTCCAGCCACTGAAGCCTCAACCTGCTGGGCTCTGGCAATCCTTCCGCCTGAGCCTTCCAAGTAGCTGGAACTACAGGCGCGTGCTACCACACCTGGCAAATTTTTTTGATTTATTGTAGAGATGAGGTCTCGCCAAGTTGCCCAGGTGGATCTCGAACTCGCGGGCTCAGGCAATCCACTCACCTCAGCCTCCCAAGGCACGGGATGACCAGCTGAGACACCGAGCCCGGCTGGGATGATTCCTTAATCTTTGAGGACAACTCCCTAATATCTATAGGGATGACATCTTAATCTCTATGGGGATAACATCCTAATCTGTATGATGGCAACGCCCTAGTCTTTACAACCATGATTCCCTGATCTGTATTTCCAGCCCAGGCCTCACTCTTGAGTTCCAAATTCAGATTGCTAGTCACCTACCAGACAGAGTGGCTTGGGTATTCTACTGCCAAACTCGCCGTGTCTAAAATTCAACTTCCACCCCCTGCCAAATTAATCTTTCTGCATAATCTGCTCAGTAAAGTTTGCCACCTTCCTCCCCAATCTCCCTAGATTCCCTCTTCTCCCTCCAAACTTCAAGATTTATTGATTCTTCCCACTAAATCTCAAATCCATTTGTTTCTCCCTGTATTTCTTCCCCAACTCCTACAGCAGCTTCTGGGCTCTTCCCTTTCCAACCCATCATCTACTTCGAAGCTAATATGGTCCTCCTAAAAATGAAAGCCTCATTATGTGGCCCTACTAGTGTGAAGTTCTTCAAGGATGTCCATGCTCCTCAAAAGCCAAACTCCTTAGGTACATTTGAAAGGCTATGCTAACCAGCCAGTCACACAATCCAGGTGTAGTTTAAGGTGCTGATCTCTAAATGGGGCCTTCTTTTTCCCATTCTCATGCCTTGTCAAATGTGCCTGCTTCTTTCTCCTGCCTGAAACAGTCTTCTTTCCTCTCTTCTTCATCTAACTCTAACTTATGAGAAAACTGAGGCTCAGAATAATCAGTTGATGTGTCACTGCTTCCAGGAAGTCCTCCTGAAAGCCTCCTGCCCCTTCTCCAATGATGGGCTAAATAACTCCTTTGCACCCTCCTATAGCACCCCTCTCACAATGCTATAATAGCCTGTAACCTGTGTCACTGTCCTTTAAGAGACTCCTCTATGAGACTGAGCACCTTGAGAGCAGGGCAAACCTCTCCGGGCCCAGCAAAGGGCCTATAGCAATGTACCATATGCCAGTTAAATGGGGAAACTGATTGAAATTTTTAGTACAAAATCTCGTCCAACAATGGGGGGGTTAATTTAACTACTTCAAATGTGTTTTAACTTATCAACTCCATGGTTCTGACTATTTTAGTGAGCTTCCAAGCAACCTCGACTTGAGTTTCCGTGTTTTGTATGAAGCAAGGCGACAGATGTTTGGGCAGTAACCCCAAAATCTGTATCCCAGGGCTTAGTCATAAACTCCACGGGATATTTCTTCACTGAATGAGCAAGAGTAATAGACTTAAAATGCCATGTTTATAATGGAAGGAAATACACACTTAGCTGGTCATTCCTTAGCAAACATGGCTACATTGTATCTGAGAATCAGTCATTCCGATTAAGGAGAGGCAGTATGACTATTAGGTAACAATGCATTTCCTTCTGTGAGATGGAACCTCTACCCTGCCTCTTACTAATTGAGTGGCTTGAGCAAATTACCTAGCCTTTCAAAATCTTCATTTCTAGAATAAAATTTTAAAGACATCACTGACTGTGATAAATTGATGTGAAGGTGGAGTGAGCTCTGGATGAAAATAGTGATTAGCATGATCACACCCAGCCCCATGGCTTCAGCTGCTGTCTATATATGGGAAACACTCTACTTTAGCACAGGCATCCCTCTTATTGACCCTCCAGCTGCCCCTTTGACCATTCAGCTTGACTAGCTCTCAGGCATTTCAAACCTATTCTGCCCAAACGGAAGTCATGCTTCTCCGTTCCCCAAAGCCCATTCCTTCTCCAGCTTTCCACAGCTCAGCAATCAGCTCAGTGAACATCACCCATCCTCCTATCCTAGTCCTTTCCTCACGGTCGCACTTCACAGCCAAGCAACCTGCTCACTCGGCAAAGGCTCCCGAGGCCTCATGCCAAGTCCTGGAATTCTGCTCCCAACAGTTCTGATGCCATGTCCCTCTGTCCACCACTCCGCTGCCTACCTGGTCCAACCGCCACCACCTCCCGCAGCAGGCTCCTAACTGATCCCCCGTATCCACTCCTGCTTACCGCCAACCTGCTTTATAACTGCAGCCAGAGTGACATCTTCAAAGTGTCTATATGATCACATCACCCACTAGTCATAGCTTCCCACTACTCTTAGAATAAAGACTAAAACTCCTTATGCAGCCCATGGGTCCTGCAGGCTCTGGCCCCTTCCTGGGTCTCCATGCTCTCTTAAGATCATCTTTCTGTCACTCTTGGCCCCCGTTCAGCCCTCATTTCACCATACTGTTCCTGGCACAGGGCCCCAGCACAAATTATTTGCTCTGCTTAGAACATCCTCTTCCCATCCTCTTTGCTTAGCTCTTTCTCTTCAGCCTTCAGATCCCACTGAAAGTCACCTCCTCAAGTCACCCCTCCCCGAACCCATCACTAGCCTGTGCCCTTCACACACGCTGAACTTTTCTCCCTAGGACTTAAGCCTATTATGATGAGTTGTCTACATGTGTATTTCACCAGACCAGTCTTTCTCAATTCTGGATTACATTTGATTCACTGGAGAACTTCGTAGAAATACCAATGCCGAGTCCCACTTCAAACCAATTAAATCAGAATCGCTGGGGGTGGGGCCTGGGCATTGGCATTGTTAAGGCTCCCTGGCAAATCTAACAAGCAGCCAGGATTGGGAGCCACGGGTTAGGAGGAAAAGGACCACATCTGTTTATCCACGACTTTATCTCTGGTGCCGAGCACACAGCAGAATCTGTGCAGAGTAGGTCCTCAATAGGTGGGAACTATAGTTACGACTGTTGTTGTTATGGTCGACATGGTTATGATTAAGAAGATTATTAAGCCAAATTACTTTTTTTGCACATTTTTGGCCTCTGTGATTCTTTGCTACAGAACTCTAAGAAAATTTAAAACTGTAGCAGCCAAATCTTTTTAAAATTCAACGAGTTTCTGTTTTCCCTGTCAACTAAGGATTGGCCAAACCTACTAGACATAATGTTTTTACAGCAAGTCATATCTCCAAGATGAAACAAAATACAGCTTATTAAAAAAATCTAATTCCTATCATATAACCCTTTTTAATGTAGATCTATTCATAATCATAGTCATTTCAGTAGTGGCTTTCTAATTTTGCAATGATATGAATTAATTAGATCGACCACTGTCATTTCATTCTGATTCTGATTCTATTTGATTTTACACTTTTCTGTTAAGTTTTCCTCTCCTGTCACATGACCTACCTTACCAAGTAAATGTCAACCTGCTCCCCACCGTGGGTCCGTGGTTAGGACTGAAGTTTCTTCCACTTGAGGTTTTCTGTTCAGCCCTGTGTCGGAGGGCAGGCCCGGGCAAATTCTTTAAAGACCCTTCTAAAGACATAGTTTCCCTAATCCAGTTCTCTACCATAAACCTGCAGAACAATCTGGAGGGTTTGTTAAAACACAAATTGTTGGATGCCACCCTCAGAATTTCCGATTCAGTAAGGCTGACGTGAGGCCAGAGGATGTGTGCTTCTAACAAGTTGCCAGGTGATGCTGCTTGTGGTCCAAGGATCACACTTGGAAAATCCCTGCTTTAATTCATGAAGCACAGCAGTTACCTCCTAGTTAATGACTGATCAGAGAGAGAGAGAGAGAGAGAGAGAGAGAGAGAAGAAGGAGGAGGAGGAG
>NW_007233306.1:48626-71146 GCF_000164805.1 Carlito syrichta | reverse complement strand
GACAGAGACAGAGAGACAAAAAAGCAGATGTGAGGCCTTTTAGGGATACAGTGAGTTAAGACTACTCCATTTACTCTTTAAAGCATAACATGGGCCTTTTCCTCCTGATCTCAGAGGGATTTCCCTGCGCTATTTTTGCAAACAACCCAACATAGCCCATCCATACTTCTCTTTTATAAGAGATTGCGAAGGTATGTGGGGGCAGCATGCCTCCAGTCTGTTCCTTATTAGGCTATTTCCTCAGCCATGGGTCGCCAGCTTTTTAAAGGCAGCTCTGGTTCACCAACCCTGAAGCCACGGAGCTTAGTGAACTTGCATCTGGGACTGTTCTTAACACAGTGGTGGAAGGGGAATCGAAATAGTAGTGAGGCGCCTTTGGGAGGCTGAGGTGAGTGGATTGCCTGAGCCCGCGGATTCGAGACCCGCCCGGGCAACTTGGCGAGACCTCATCTCTATAATAAATCAAAAATTAGCCGGGCATGGTAGCGCACGCCTGTAGTTCCAGCTACTTGGAAGGCTGAGGCGGAAGGATTGCCGGAGCCTAGCAGGTCAAGGCTGCGGTGGCCGGGAGCAGCCACTGCACTCCAGTCTGGGCGATGGAGTGAGACTCCAACTCAAAAAAAAAAAAAAAAAGAAATAGTAGTGAGGACTTGGTAGTAAGCTCTTCAAAGAAACAAGTTTCAACATCACTGCAGGAGTTAGAAGGGTGCAGTAAGGAATTCCAAGGCAACCCCAAGACAACATACTGAACCCACCCTAGCAAGATCCTGGGCCAGCAAGCCGGGCACTAGCCCTGGAACACACAGCCAGAGTAAACTTGACGTTTCAGTCTTCGCAGTACCCACCCAGAGCCATGCCTTTCAGTGTATACACAGCACATTTTCACTCTGCAAGAAAAGCGACTAGGATAACAAAGATTTCTGTTTTGCCCTCACTTAGGGGTGTTAAATATAAATTATAGTAGGCCACTGTTTTGAACTACACTCCTGCACTAGGCCCTAACAGACCAAACTAAAAATCAAAATGGAGGCATTCATGCTAAGTAAGGATCTGCTTCACCAAAACTTGAGTTGCTATCTGGCCTTCTATGAAATCAGAAGAGAGAGATGACAACCTCACTTCCCAAACAGACTCGTTTCAGTCTTCAACGGGCATGATAATGAATTTTCCTCTGTGTTAGCCCTGACAACAAAGAGTAACCTGATGTTGACCAATCAGTTGTCCTTCCATTGTTTTAGCTCCCTATACTCACAAGGAAAATAACTTTTAAATGACTGGTCCGCTTTTTATTCTTTGTCCCCGCTCTCTTCAGTCCTGTTTTCGTCTATAAAGCCAACTGCCTCTGCTCGACTTACTGGAACACTTACTCTATTTTATGGAATGATGTGTTGCCCGTTTCTAAAATAGCAATAAAGCCAATGGAGATATTTACAGTAAATTAGTTGCAATTTTTTGTCTTTTGACAGGGGCCTGTGAGGCACTCCTTGGGCAACCAACCATCCCAGTTTGTCCAGGACTGTCCTGATTTTCAACACTGAAAGTTCCACCTTCTAAGAAACCTCTCAGTCCCAGAAAAACCAGGGGAGTTTGTCACCCGAGCTGTCAGAGGGATCCCATCTTCTTCGGTCACACTCTCTTCTCCTACTATTCCCACTCAGCCTCACTGCCACCCTTTGCTCAACTATCCAAGGTACCTTCTCTTCTAAGATGCGCTCTCTCCTGTAAACTCCAGCACTTTTAGTCTCTCTCTTAAGTAATTCTCTTTTCTCCCCTGAGCTCACTTTTATGCCTAACTTTACTGACATCTTCAGGCTTTCCACTGTTCTTCTGGTTTTTTTTGTTTTTTTGAGTTAGCATCTCACTCCATCGCCCAGGCTGGAGGGCAGTGGCACGCTCACAGCCACCCCCGTGTCACCCTGCTGGGCTCAGGCGATCCTTCCGCCTCAGCCTTCCAAGTAGTAGCCCGGTGTGCTACCACGCCGGGCTAATTTTTGGATTTATTGTAGAGAGGAGGTCTTGCCAAGTTGCCCAGGCTGTTCTCGAACCCGCTCAGGCAATCCCCTCACCTTGGCCTCCCAAAGTGCCGAGATTACAGGCTTGAGCCACCATGCCTGGCCCTGACTTTGCTATTCATCCTATCCACACTGAAATACAAGTAAATGATATAATATCTGGCATTTGCTTAAAATATTCCAAAAGCATCAACAAAAAGGGGTGGTGGGTGAGGAGAGTAATAGATGAAACAAACAAAAAAAATCTCAGAACATCGATAATTGTTGAAGATGAGTAATGGGCCTATAGAGGTTCATTATACTATTCTCTTCATCTTGGCATTTGTTTGAAAACGTCTATAACTTTTTTAAAAGTTAAACCTCTTGCTGAAAGAAACTACAGCTGACTCTTAAACAACATGTGGGTTAGGAGCATTAACCCCATGCAGTTAAAAATCCATGTGTAGCTTTTGAGTTCCCCAAAATTTTATTAATAGCCTCCTGTTGACCAGTAACCTTACTGATAACATAAACAGTTGATTAACATGTATTTTGCAGGTTATATGTAGTATATGCTATATTCTTACAATAAAATAATCTAGTGAAAAGAAAATATTATTAGGAAAACATAAGGAAGAGGAAATACATTTCCAGTGCTGCAATGTAGTTATTGACAGCATATGTTTTCATTGCCTATTTCCAAGATGTCTGTCTGGAATGGCGACAATCACACTGTAGCCCTCAGTCTATGGTACATACCCAGCAATTCACTTTTTTCTTGTAATGTCATGACTTCTCTCTGCTTCTTGGGAGCACTTTCAGCATTACTGGTGGCACTTCTTATGAGTCCTATCGTGTTATCCAAGATTTACAGTATTGCACTAAACATGATGCAAAAATACTCCAGAATTGTGAGAGAACATTTTTTACTGCAATACGCAATTTATGTTGCTTTAGGCAGATACAACACATGAGCTCATCACAAAGCAACAGGATATAGCTACAAGATTATTACAGTAGAATAGTATGTACTACAGTTAATTTTACACATTATGACCTAATACTACATTGTTACATTTGTTTACATTTCTCCCAAATGTGAATAGTGCCAAGTATGGTCTGTAAGTGTGTTTATACATAAGTACTGATAAACTTTAACTTTTAATAATAGATTTGTATATGTTTTATGGTAGTAAATGATAAAATAGATTAGAATTGACATATATTTTATGTATCCATGATATAACTTTTTCTTAATTTTTTCAATAATTCTAGGCTATGCAGTTCATCTTTGAGTTTCTTCAAATTGTGACAAACCTCCAAATTTATTTTTCAATACACTTACTGAAAAAAATCTGTGTATAGGTGGACCTATGCAGTTCAATCCCGTGTTGTTCAAGGGTCAACTGTACACTATTTCTACAAATTTGAGGGACTGCTAGGGTTAACCCTCGCACTCACCTATGTATTTTCCAAATTGGAGTAACTTGATATAAGTTGATTGAGTAAATCCATGCCAGTTTCAAGTGACTGGAGCTTTCTTTCCTAGATGCTAACAAATCTTCCATATCTATTTTAAGAGTCCGTCAAGGCTAGCCTCAGTGGCTCAGCCTGTAATCCCAGCACTTTGGGAGGCTGAGGCGAATGGATTGCCTGAGCCCACAGGTTGGAAAACAGCAGGGGTAACTTGGTGAGACCTCGTCTCTACAACAAATAAAAAAAATTAGCCAGGTGTGGTAGAGTGTTCCTGTAGTTCCGGCTACTTGGAAGGCTGAGACAGAAGGATCGCAGAGCCCAGCAGGTCGACGCTGGGGTGGCTGTGAGTGTGCCACTGCACTCCAGCCTGGGCAACAGAGTGAGACTCCAAAAAAAAAGAAAAGAGTCTGCCAAATATCAACTCAAACAGAGTTTCCTGAATCCATCCTCTTTCATCTTTTATGATTTAGATTGCCAATTCTGATAATGCAACAGGCGTATCTCTGTAAAATTCTTTAAACTCGTTTAGAAAAGTCAAGGGATCTCTTTTAATAATTCCTAATCTGTTTAATTATGTCTGTTTTGCTTTGTAATGAGTGAGCTGCATTTTTCAGACCGAGGCAAAACAGAAGTTCAAAGGTTCCAGTTCCTTTGTGACATTCATTACCATTGTGTGTCCCTCTTCCTGTTCTTGCACTGAACTGTAATCAAAATAACTTATGTTATCTTTAGCATTTTTTCCTTCATGCTTCATCTCCAACAGTTATGTAGCCCAATTGATGCTACTTTTAAAAGAATTCTCCTTGCTTCACAATGACTTACCATCCCCTTTCTCTATTGTGCAAATCCTTGGGGGGAAAACTGTTTGTTTTACAAAAGCCATGGTCACCACAGAAATTTTTAGGAACTAGAGAAAAGTATATACAAGAAAGTTAAACTCACTCATACTTTCTGAATACCTCATTAAAGTACCTCTCATCAATTAAGAATTTTAAATACCTTTCAGTTTTCTTACCCATTATGATTATTTATGATTGCATAATCAGATTTCTCATTTAATTTCTTTTTTAAACTCTTATTTTTTTAAGCCATATCCTTTTTTATGAGATAATGAGATCTCGTCTATCATTTTTCCATTTTTCTGGGAATTTTTTGTTTTTGTTTTTGTTTTTGTTTTTATCTGCCTTCTTAAAATTTGAGGGCAGGGCAAACCCCTCGGGTATCCTCCACTGTGGGAGCTTTTCTGTCCTTTCAATAAATCTTGCCTTCTAAAAAAAAAAATATTGAGGCCATGTGTTTGGTTGCCTTCCATTTCCCTCTTTCAGGAGTTTTTTTCTTTTTTCTTTCTTCTTTTTTTTTTTAGTTTAGCTGTGATCATGCCACTGCACTTCAGCTTGGGTGAGAGTGAGACTCTGACTCAAAAAAAAAAAAAAAAAAATTAAATCAAGGAGTGAGGTCACTAATCTTCCTCTAAGTTGCACAGGTAACTTTAAGGAAAATCAGGAATTCTTCACATGGTTTACTTTTAGAAAATTAGATTTCCAATAGGTATCCAGGTAAAGTTTTGTTTATGCTTTGTCACCCAGGCTGGAGTACAGTGGCATACCCACAGCTCACCATAGCCTCAATCTCTTGTGCTCAGGCAATCCTTCAGCCTCAGCCTCCTGTGTAGATGGGACTGGCATGCACCACCATGTCTGGTTAACTTTTTGATGTTTTGTAGAGACAAGGTCTTGCTAGGTTGCCTACTCCTGAGCTCAAGCAAGTCTTCCTCCTCGGCCTCCCAAAGCACTAGGATTACAGACATGAGCTCCTGAGCCCAGCCTAGGATTATTAATGCCTAAGTGAACTAGTCATTGTTCCCACCTGCTGAATTAAAATCAAATCAATGAGGGCAGGGCACGGTGGCCCACACCTATAATCCCAGTACTTTGGGAGACCGAGGCAAGAGGGCTGCCAGAGTCCAAGAGTTTGAGACCAGCCTGGGAAACATGGCAAGCCCTTGTCTCTACAATAAATCAAAAAATTAGCTGGAGATGGTGGCGCATGCCTGTGGTTCCAGCTACTTGGAAGGCTGAGGCAGAAGGATCATCTGAGACCAGCCTGGGAAATATGGCAAACCCTTGTCTCTACAATAAATCAAAAAATTAGCTGGGCACGGTGGTGCATGCCTGTGGTTCCAGCTACTCGGAAGGCTGAGGCAGAAGGATCACCTGAGCCCAGCAGGTTGAGGCTGCGGTGGCTGGGAGCGTGCCACTGAACTGTAGCCTGGGCAACAGAGTGACACTTCAACTCAAAAAAATAAATAAATGAAAAATAAAGCTTGGGATACTAGATCAGATTTCCCTACAAGTTGTTATCCATAAATCATATTCTCCCTTTTCCCCCCTCAACTCTTTTCCTGGAAATTAATACATCTTATGCTTTTACTGGCGGCAAAGTTCACAGTCTAACAGTTTTCTATGCATCATTTTAAAGTTAGGGGTTCACTGCCTAAATCAAAGACAACAAAAAAGGCAAAACAAAACCAAGAAGTCACTAACCTGGGATCTGGAGTAAGTCACTTTTTCCACCTTGTTTCCTCAGCTGTAAAATGAGGATTAAGGGTAATACCCACTTGGCAGGGCTATTAAGAGGATTAAATTAAATCGAATGATGTATAAAAAACTGCCATATGAACCATAAGTTTAGTGATGATAATGTTGGCTCACAAGGCCATAACTCCATTTGTAACCATCATTGAAAATCAAATATGCAGGCCAGGCACAGTGGCTCAAGCCTGTCCTTCCAGCACTTTGGGAGGCTGAGGCGAGAGGATTGCCTGAGCCCACGGGTTCGGGACCAGCCCGGGCAACTTGGTGAGACTTCGTCTCTACAATAAATCAAAAAATTAACCAGGCGTGGTAGCGTGCACCTGTAGTCTGGCTACTTGGAAGGCTGAGGCGGAAGGATCACCTGAGCCCAGCGGGTCGACACTAGGGTGGCCATGAGCATGCCACTGCTCTCCAGCCTGGGTGATAGAGTGAGAAGTGAGACTCTGACTCAAAAAAACCCCAAATAAATAAATAAGGACAAACCCTTCGGGTCTCTTCCCACTGTGGGAGCTTTTCTATCCTCTCAATAAATCCTGCTTTCTAAAAATAAATAAATAAACAATAAGAAAGAAAGAAGGAAAGAAAATACGTACATGTGCAATACTCAAGTGACCAGAGGCTTTTTCTATCTGTGAATGGTATTGAAAATTTTAAGTTTCCCCAAATTTCCAGAGTTAACCTTCTTCTCATGATAGAAAAGTCTGGGTTGGAGCCGGGCTCGGTGGCTCAGCCTGTAATCCCGCACCTTTGGGAGGCTGAGGTGAGTGGATTGCCTGAGTCCGCGGGTTCGAGACCCGCCTGGGCAGCAAGACCTCATCTCTACAATAAATCAAAAAATCAGCCGGGCGTGGTAGTGCATGCCTGTAATTCCGGCTACTTGGAAGGCTGAGGTGGAAGGATCGCCGGAGCCCAGCGGGTCGAGGCTGCGGTGGCCGGGAGCAGCCACTGCACTCCAGTCTGGGCAACAGAGTGAGACTCCAACTCAAAAAAAAAAGAAAAGTTTAGGTTGGATGAGGTGGTTTCTGTCACTTCAACACTTGCTGGGACTTTTCCTCCCTGGATTTGGTGTTTTAGGAACCAACTTCTGCTGACTCAGGGCACTGGGAGCCAGAATCTGGAGCTAAGCGTGGCTTGGTGGGAGCCAGTCCTGGTTGTCTTCTGCCTTAGGGGACAACATTAGCCTCAGGTTCTAAAATCAGGGGTCACTTTCTCAGGCAAAGGAGGAGGCACAGTACAGAGGGCAGATACACACACAACTCCCCCCTCCCCTGCTGACCCTGCCCCTCCTCCAAGCTTGTCTTTCAGGCTCCTTCTCAAGGCAGTATGGCAGTCCCTACACCCAAAGGACCCTCCACCCTCCATTGCTTCTTGCTCCACTACTTTCCAACTAGGTGGGGTTAAAAAGATACACCTCTGGTGGCCTTAAGGGTACAGGGGATCTGTGTGGTCCTTGCCACCAAAACCTGGCTGTGGCAAAGCTGAACAGAAAGAACAGGAGTTCGGAGTCATGATGGGAACGGGCGGGGCAAACCACTCCTCGGGAATTGGAAGTAAAGGACTGCAGGCGGCACCCAGGCACTGGGTGGCAGGGTGGGGAGACATAAGGAGTTATGAGAGGGAAGACAGGCTCAGAAATGAGAGCCTCAGATAAACACATCTACTCCATCAGCACCCAGGTTTTACCAAGTACCCACTCCGTCTCCCTCCTGCCTCTTCAGACACCAAGAGCGGCATCACAGGACTCTAGGCCAAGAGAAGCTCCTGTCACCCTCACCATCTTCCTCATCCCATTTGTTCTGAGCTTGCTGGGTACCAGGCCCTGTGCTAGGCACTCTACATGCATTGCTCATGGCACTGTGAACATTATTAGCCTGTTTTGCACTTGAGAAAACTGAGGTTCAGAAACTTTGGCGATGTGCTAGTGGTCACACCGGTGGTAAGTAGAGCGCGAATGTGAACGCAACCCTGTCTGACTCTAGTAACTCTGTGCTTTTAGTTACTAGGAGGAACTGACACTCATTTAACTCGTCTCTCATCTATCTCCCCCTCCCATACCCACATACCCACTTCCTTCAGCCAAGTAAGGCCAGTTCACATAGCCATCTTCTGAGAACGGTTGTCACAGGTGGTTTCTGCCTCCTAAGTGACTGGATTGGTTTTGTGACCAACTTTGTGTCCTGAGACCTTATAATCTTGACCACAAGAGATGATTCAACAAGTGCTGCTTAAGCCAAAGTCAACTGTAGACTTGACTTGCCTTATCTCAATTAGTTCTCATGACAAAGCTTTAAACCAAGGACTAATGCCAGCTCCATTTTACAGGTGGGAAAACCGCCACTCAGAGAAGTTAAGTTACCTACTTAAAGGCTGTAGAATACCAAGAAGCAGAACTAGGACTGGAAGGTAGATTTATCCAAACGCTTGAACACTCAGTTTCTCTAGAGATCGATGGAGTTGGCCTGGAGCAAGAGACCTCTTGAATGCACATTTTAACAACAGAGGGAAGGTGTCCACCCACTGCAGCAGGAGATGCAGACACAAGAAGAGAGTCAGAGAGAAACTGTGAAAGACTGCTGAGAGGGGATGACTCTACAGTGGCTGTCTGTCTGTCTGGGATGCTGCCCTGCCCCCATCAAAGGGGTTTCCACTCTAAGAGTCTCTGATGTGCAGCTGTGCAGCCTGCCTATGTTTCCTGACTTCTCCGTGTGGGCCTAGCAGCTTCCATCATCGGGTAGCAGGCCCAGTCCTTTTCACCTGGTGCCTCACACACATCCCTTAGGCCTAAACTCCCTGTAACACCTCCCATCATCGTCTTGGCCTGACGGAATGGAGTGAGGAGAGCCTTGGAGCCTTGCAGGCCCCAGCACTCAGATCCTGCCACTACCCCAGTCTCCAGCTCTGCCTTTCTCCAAGGGGTAACTCTCTCCCCTCCTTCTTCACTGTGTGTCAGCTCCAAGGGAGAGTACTGAGGCCCATGGGTGCTTTCCCAAAGGCCCTGGGTATACAGGGGCAAACGTCAAATGTTTCCTGAGGGAACAGCAAAACAGAATCGGTGTGTGATTCAGAAGGCCTTATAGCCTCTGGAACTGCCCTTTCCTGGGTCCACCAGGGTCTTGGAGTGTCTAGAGAACAAAGCCAGAGTTTTTTCCCCAGGCCTTCACACTCAGTCTCATTCTCTACACAAGACAACAGAGCTCCTGTCTCTGAGGTTTGGGGGGCAAGAGCTGCTGGTGAGAATGGGGGCTGGAAATGCCGGCTGCAGCCACGTTAGCCCTTTTCAGTGGCCCCATTAGGCCTGTATATTCTAAGGAACCTGCATTCATGAGCAGCTAATGCAACATCATTAGATGACACATATGACAAGCTGTTCCAAGAAAGATCCAGGAATATAAGAAGCTGAATTTTTTGGCTTCAGTGTCCCTGGATCTTTAATACCTACCCTGTCTTATAGACAAGAAGGCAAAGGGCCAAATTGCTACCCGGGTCTTTCCTATAATTAAAAAAAAAAATGAACAAGAAAAGCATCTAGTTGCATAATGCACCCCACTACATTCCTCTCTTGGGAAGGCAGGATGCAGTCATCAGAAACAGACAAAAACAATTGACTTGGAGCTCATATTTTTGCATAGATCTACCTGCTTCTATCCCCCTTCCCAGGCCTCCCACTGTTCTGCTTACCAAATTTGCCCATCTCCAAATCTGTTCCTCTTTTCTATAATCAGTAATATCTAGAAGCTGGGTTCCCCAGGCAACCACAAATATTTGTTATTATTTCTGCCATGTGACTTGCCCTAAAAATAAATTCAGATATTTTTTTCCTATCATCAAAAATGCCGGAAAGAATGTAAAGGGATATTGGGGTTCTTATGCACACTTGTGAAGTAGAGAAGCCCTGGGCAAACCCTTTCGGGACCCCTCCCGCTATTGAGAGCTTTTCTCTCTTCTAATAAATCCCTACTTACTCTTCACCCCCCAAAACAGAAATAAAGAAGTCCTCTGCTACTTAGACTCAGTTTCTAGGAATACTGTGAAAGTTCTAAAATAGAAGATAATATAAAAACTTATTTTTGAAATGGGAGGATTTGGGAAAACAGGATTAAAACAAGCTGATACACACAAGCTCGGCATACCCAGAATCAGTAGAATTTGTCTCCTTTTTAGAAAGGGAATAGCAAAGAGAAGAGTGCATGTGTGCTCTGAAGTTTAGTCAAAATTTCACCTCTTTCCTTTGAAATACCCCTTGATGTACCAGCCAAAGACCCCTAGAGACCTCCATTTGAAGCTGAAAGTACTTGAAACCAATTAGCAAACAAGACTTGCTTTCTAGGTTCATGTGACTTTGAGGTGGTGACTTTCAGAAATCATGAACAAAGTTTCCATTTAAAGCTCCCACACAGTGATGACTCCCACTACACAAATCTTTGTGAATCAGGGAACTCCCAAATTAAACTAAGTCCAGCAAATAGAAGTGTGACAATGGCAACAATGATACTCATAAAACTGTACATTTTGATAATTTCAACAACCGTTTACAAAATGCATTTATGTTGGTTCTCTTTTTTGATCTTCAAAGAAACTCCCAAGGACACAGAGAATATGTATGCATACACACACACACACACACACACACACACACACACACACACACACACACACACACATCCCTACTTTACAGGTGAGGAAAAGCTGAGGCTAAGAGCAAGGGAACTTGCCCAACCTGTGTGTAAAATCCAACCAAGCCTTCTGCTTCCAACTCAGTCTTTTTAGCCTGGATATTCTCCTCCCAAGGTGCCACCTACTATCACCCAAGAATCCTGAATCCAATAGAATGTGTGATCCAGAGAACCGGGCATTGAAAAAGCACCTGGCTGGGCTCAGTGGCTCAGCCTGTAATCCCAGTACTTTGGGAGGCCAAGGCGAGTGGATTGCCTGAGCCCACAGGTTCAAGATCCACCCGGGGAACTTGGCGAGACCTCGTCTCTACAATAAATCAAAAAAGTTAGCCGGGCATGCACCTATAGTTCTGGCCACTTGGAAGGCTGAGGTGGAAGGATCGCTGGAGCCCAGCAGGTGGAGGTTGCGATGGCCGGGAGCATGCCAGTGCCCTCCAGTCTGGGCAACAGAGTGAGACTCCAACACAAAAAAAAAAAAGAAAAGAAAAAGCACCTAAGAGCTTTCAGCAAATCAGTTAAGACATAAATAAAAGAGGAGAAACACTGGGGGTGGGGTGGAATCAACAGGGAGAGCTGAGATGAACTAATGCAGGATGGCGTCACTAAGGCAAGGGGGATATTCTTTCTTCTTTTTTCACATCCTCCCAGTTCATTTCCACCTGTCCTAGGACCCAGGACTTCCCCAAATAGCCCTATAATAGCCCTGTCCCCCAATATTGGGTTGTCTTTACCAGGTTCATGTGACAGTCTCTCTGAATATTCTAGCTAAACTCCTGATTGACTGAGAATAAGTTTCCAATTTTTTTCTTGAAGCTACCGTATTAGTTACCAGTTACATTCATTTTCACTACCTCCTTTGACACACATCTCTTATACCACATGGTCTCTGGCTCCTTCCCCATTCTGGCACACCCACTTAGCTTGTCAACGTCTCACTTCAAATATGATGCAAAAATGAAATGTGATATCCATATAGTGATTTTTCAGTACTTCACCCAACAAATCAATCAAAAAGTAAATAAATATGCACTAAATCACAAAGGAACATTTTGGAATAGTAGAAATGTTCTGTATCTTGATGGGGCAAAGTTGGAGGAGGAAACAAAGTAGCAAAAGTCAAAGACTTAGCACAGAACCTGGCACAACATTAGTTCTTTATAGATCGCCACAAACAGTACCTTCATGGCACTATATCTGCAGTATTATCTTCAGCTCAGAGCAGAGTATTTTGAGAGTGACATGAGCATACTAGAAGGCAGGAGGCCCAAAGAAAAGAAAGAAGCTCCTATTCACAGAACTCATCAACAATTCACCCCTTTCTGTTTCACCCTTACCCAGCTCTACCCTGCCCTGGTGAAAACAGAATAGGCTTGTCTCCTGATGCTCATTCCCAACACATTCCTGGAAGGTATTACAGACTTCTTTCCTCTCGTGGGAGAGCATCAGAAGACCCATTATTAATTCCATGCCTGGGGTCAAGTGGCCTGAAAGGAATTTAATCTCCCCTTTGGGAGAATCCAGGCAAACCTCCTTGGCTAAATTCATTCCACAGTGTGTAACACAGAGTGTGACCACCTTCTATCTGGCTACTGAGGTCCTGGTCCTCATTTTATTTCCACCTTGGGACAAGAGCCTGACCTCAAATGTCACCTAATTGGTAGGAGACTGGCTCCCTCCGCTGGTTTTAGTCCACTCCTTTCAACTAGGGTCTGAACTCAGTTTCCAGTGTCTCCCTGGTACTCTTGAGACAGACCTCCCTACCCAATGACTTGGACACAGAACAAGAATGTACTCCCCAGATGTCTCTGCGGCTGGACCTCACACCTAGGATCAAAGCCCTTGAATACAGTCGTGGCTTGGATCAAACAGGAGTTTTTTGGTTTTTTGTTTTTTTTCTCCCTTGGACACAATGATCTGAACTATCCAGTTTGCGGAAAACGTCAGGCACATTTCATGTCTCTAGATATTCCATTTACACTGACAGTGAAGAAAGCAGAAAATTACAAAAAGCAGACATGCAAACTCATAAAACAAAACAGCCTATGAAAGATTGAGTACAACTAAATCTATCAATAGCTATTTTCTATTTAAGAGCAAGTAGCTCTAAAAACTTTAATAGACCTTGGAGTCATTGCTTTTTAAAACTTAATTTGTGCACTCGTTCAAAATGCATGCTTGCACTGATTTGAATCATATTTGATTGCCTGTGATATGCTTGCCACCGGATATACAAATATGAATAAGATTCATATTTATAAGGCCACATATTTAAAGGACCACAAAAATTGATGTTCAGAATGTCAATGTCATCACCTTGACCTATCAAATAAAAGTTATGTTTGGTATGCTCTGCTAAAGAAGACAAATATGTAGCAGACCTCAGTAGATCACATAATTCCATCCAACAGAACCAGCTATCACTGACATACAATAGAATGTGGGAGCTTTATTTCTCTGGGTAACAGCAATATTAGTCTTGAGTCTGTCATGTGTAGGACTTCAGTACACCTTTGGTCATTCCCGTTGTGTGGCACTACCTTCATTCTCTCACCTCATCTCGTCTCATAATGTTGTTATCAAGGTCAAATGAGATCATATACATAAAGTGCTGACCATGGCACCTGGAAAGCCCCCAATTACATGCACTTTCCTTCTCAAATACATATGTGATAGTTTTTATTTGGGCAATTGATGTCAACAAGGCCTTTTCATTTTTCAAATTATCTTAGCCGCCAGCTGCGGTGGCTCAAGCCTGTAATCCCAGCACTTTGGGAGACCAAGGCAAGTGGATTACCTGAGCCTGCAGATTTGAGAACAGCCTGGGCAACATGGTGAGACCTCGTCTCTACAATAAATCAAAAAATTAGCCGGGCGTGGTAGCACGCACCTGTCATTCCAACTACTTGGAAGGCTGAGGCGGAAGGATCACCTGAGCCCAGAAGGTTGACACTGGGGTAGGTGTGAGCATGCCACTGCACTCCACCCTGGGCGACGGAGTAAGACTCCAACTCAAAAAAAAAATTACCTTAGCACTTCAATGTGGGATTAATATCTAAGGTTAAGCGAAAGGGCCTTGATAAAAAGACCCTAAGAAGTAAAAGCAGTAATCAACAAGGACAACACACTCGTAGCCCTATTTTAAAAGGAAGTAAGCAGCCCAGAGTTTTAGAAATAATTATAATCTGTGAGAAACTTGTCAAAACTATCACGGCTAGAAAAAGAAGTTACAGTACATAAAACTTCCTAGGTTGAAACTCAACAAACAATAGGATGCATTAATAAAATGACAGTATCTCACTCAAGGCTCAGTCTTTCAAAGCATACCTGGACCCTGTGTTAAGTTACAGGCACACACTTAAAGTGAAACTTTGATAGCCAGGACCTGGGCCAAAATCTTCCAATAATGGCAGCCAAGCAGAGTTTGGCAAAGGTGCAAAATACAGCAGAAGGACTGAGGCCTCTTCAGGCTGGGGAACAGCAGATGTGGAGCAGTCATGACAGCACCATTGCAAATATCCAAGGGGCTATCTCTTATGGAAGGGGGCTTAGATATAGGAGGGGATCTCTACAGTACAGAAAGTGGAACTAGTGCTGATGGCTGAGGGAAGACGAAGGGAAGAAGAAATATTCTAATCCAACTTGGAAAGATCTAGGCCTTTCTAACAAATGGGAGGGAGGAAGAGAGATCCTTTATCTCATCTGTCTTTAGAAACATCTTTGAGGCTGGGTTCGGTGGCTCAGCCTGTAATCCCAGCACTTTGGGAGGCCGAGTCAAGTGGATTGCCTGAGCCCGCAGGTTCGAGACCAGCCCGGGTAACTTGGCGAGACCTTGTCTCTACAATAAATAATAAATTAGCCAGGCATGGTAGTGTGCACCTGTACTTCTGGCTATTTGGAGGGCTGAGGCAGAAGGATCGCAGGAGCCCAGCGGGTTGATGCTGGGGTGGCCATGAGCGTGCCACTGCACTTCAGCCTGGGCGACGGAGTGAGCTCCAACTCAAAAAAAAAAAAAAAAAAAAAAGGAAACATCTTTGAGTAATATGGATGTAATACATGAGGATGAGTTTTAGGAAAAAGTTATGAGGCAGAAGTATACAAAGGCTTTGAATAGATTTAACTGGTAGATGCCTCTGGACCAATGTCATATGAAAACCCAGGAACTGAGTGGAGATGGATCTTATACCACTGAGCAGTAAGGAAGCATTTGAATAATTAGTTACTATATTTGTATTTAGCAATTGATTTGTTGGGTTCGGATTAGGATGTGACAAGAAGAGGTTTGCAGGGTCGCACTGAATGTCTGTGTAGGTTGTGGATGCCACAACTCCAGTGGGTATCATTTACATTCTAGACCATCTAGATACCCCTGGAGTTGCACCAAGTGTGATGTACCAGTTGTATGCAACAGAGCTGGTTGGGAACTTAGGAGTCATGAACAGGCCTTCCAGAATCTACCTCGGAGGTAAATTGGGATCTTTCCTATAGCATGTGCTAGATATCAAAAATCATTTTACATATTAAGAAGAATCATAAGACACTGCCAGTACTGGGCAAATTTTGACCTCTCAAATTGTCAGTTTCCAAAGGTGAAATCCAATAAATACATTCATTAAATAGGGGGAGGTATTACATAGGTTCAGAACTGACCAGATTGACATTGCCTTTTAGAAATTTCTTGATTATTAGAGAGCCATCCATGCACTCTGCTCTCATATGCAGGCTTTGCTGTGTATCTGCCGATCCTGCTGGATGGGTTGGGGTGAGTCCAAGTAAACCAGGACTGGTGTAGAATGGAGAAGTGTCTCTAATCACTGGAGTCCACTAAAGATGGCCTTTCTGTAAAGAACTACAGGGATACCTTGTTTTTTTGTGTTATGCTTTATTATACTTTACAGATATTGCATTTTTTACAAATTGAAGATTTGTGGGGACCCTGCATCCAAAAAATCGATAGGCTCCATTTTTCCAATAGCATGTGCTTGCTTCATGTCTCATCTCTGTATCACATTTTGGTAATTCTTGCAATGTTTCAAACACTTTCACTATTACTATACCTGTTATGGTGATCTGTGATCACTGATGTTTGATGTTACTATCGCAACTGTTTAGCGGTGCCATGAACTGCACCCACGTAAGACAGCAAATTTAATGAATAAATGTTTTGTGTGTTTTCACTGCTCCACAGTAGAGTAGGGTTATTAGGCCAGTTAATAACCCTACAATGGCCTCTAAGTGTTCAAGCGGAAGAAAAGTCACACGTCTCTCACTTGAAATCAAAAACTAGAAATGATTAAGTTTAGTGAGGAAGGCAGGTCAAAAGGTGAGATGGGCCAAGAACTAAACAGTCAGCCAACTTGTGAATGCAGACAAAAAGTTCCTGAAGGAAATTAAAAGTGCTCCTTCAGTGAAACACAAATGATAAGAAAGATAAACAGCCTTATTGCTGATATACAGGAAGTTTTCATGGTCTGATATAAGATCAGACCAACCACAACATTCACTTAAGCCAAAGCCTAATCCCAAGCAAGACTCTCTTCAGCTCTATAAAAACTGAGAGAGGTGAGGAAGATGCAGAAGAAAAAATGGAAGCTTCTGACTTAGAGGACTTAGATGGGGGTATAGCATTTGGTGATTGCCTTCTTCTAAGATCCAGATAGAACCTGGGGGAGTCATGAACAGACTATGCACTCCAGCCATTTCTGACATCAGACCGGGATGAATTTCCGCTAATGCTTCCTTAAATCCTTTTTAGAATGAGGTGAAAAGCACATACAACCATCTATACACCCATACAAAAGAAAACTCTTTTCTTTCAAGGACAAGGCCTTAAATTAAATGAATTTTGCAAGAAAGTAGAAAAAACAATGGAAGCAAAGTCTGCCTCTTAAGTAGATACGATGCATGAATAAGAGGGAAATCTTTATTTTTGAACTATCTACAAGAGGATGCTTCTATGAGAAAAGAACAAATTCAGATAAAAGCATTCATGGAAGCCAAAAACGTTGCAGCTGAATGAAAGTTTATACTGGAGATAGGTAAGGAAAATTGAATCAGTGATGTGGAAGAAAATCTTAGGGAAATAGTCTCCGGCCGGGCTCAGTAGCTCAGCCTGTCATCCCAGAACTTTGGGAGGCCTACGCGAGTGGATTGTCTAAGTCCATGGGTTCGAGATCAGCCTGGGCAACTTGGTGGCATCATCTCTACAATAAAAAAAATAAAAAATTAGCCGGGTGTAGTAGTGCGCACCTGTAGTTCTGGCTACTTGGAAGGCTGATGTGGGAGGATCGCCTGAGCCCAGCAGGTCAAGGCTGCAGTGGCCAGGAGCGTGCCACTGCACTCCAGTCCAGGTGACAGAGACTCCAACTCAAAAAAAAAAAAAAAAAAGGAAATATTCTCCAAATACAATGAAAAATAAACAGAGGAAAGGAAAAGAAGAATGAAGGAAGGAAAAATAAATAATACAAAGTTTAGAAACAAGTGATCCATATAATAGGTCCCTGAAGAAGAAAAAACAAAGCAGAAATGTTCATCAAAGTTACAACAGAAGAAATCTTTCTTGCTCCTAAAAAAAAAAAAAAGGACTGAATTTGGAAATCAAAAGGCTTTACCATATTCCAGGCAAAAAAAAAGGAAGTCAATACCCAGTTGTCTTATTGTGAAAGTTATAAATTTCAGGAATAGAGAACAAAAAACATCCAAGGCTGCAAAACAGTTGTCTTCAACTTCTTGGTCTGGTTCATGCTGCTATCACAAACTGAGAATTTATGAACAACAGAAGTTTAATTGGCCCCCGGTTCTGGAGACTGAGAAGTCCCAGATCGAGGGACCAGCATCTGGTGAGGGCCTACTTGCTACATTATCTTACAGCAAAAAGTAATGGGGCAAGTGAGCGCAAGAACAAGAGGCCAAGCTCAAGGTCTCAAGCCCTTTTGTAACTGGCATCAATCCATTCATTCAAGATGGAGCCCTCATGACCAAGCACCTCCCATTAGCTCTCACCTCCCAGCCCTGCTGCATTGGGATGGAGTTTCGAACACACGCTTTTGGGGAAGACATTCCAACTACAGTAACTTCTTCATAGCATCAGATTTCTCAAGACAATGAAGGAATATCACCAATGGCTTGAGGTGGAAAGATTGCTACACTTAAAACAAGTTGTCTCTCTTTCACCACACTGATGCCCTTTCTAAAAAATAACTAGGTCAGCCGGGGGCACAGTGGCTCAAGCCTGTAATCTTAGCACTTTGGGAGGTCGAGGCCCGAGGATTGCCTGAGCCCAGGGGTTCTAGACTAGCCTGGGCAACATGGCGAGACCTCGTCTCTACAATAAATCAAAAAAATTAGCCGGGTGTCGTAGCGCGCGCCTATAGTTCCGGCTATTTGGAAGGCTGAGGCAGAAGGATTGCCTGAGTCCAGCAGGTAAACACTGGGGCGGCCGTGAACGTGCCACTGCACTCCTGCCTGGGCAATAGAGTGAGACTCCAACTCAAAAAATAATAATAATAACTAGGTCATTATGAAAGAAAACAAGATTATGACTCAATAATGAGGAAAGACATAGTGAGAAAAGGACTACTTTGAAATTTATTAAATTCATGGAGGGGTGAGTTTGACTATAAATATCTAAATAAAAAGAAGAAAGCCCTGTAAAATAGATGATAATGGAATTTTGTATATTGGGGTTTAAATATTATCACATTAAATATTTAAGACAAGGAGGAGGACACAGGAAAGAAAAAGCTCTTAATCTTTCTTTCATAATAGGGTCATTTCTACTTTGATATTCCTTTTTTTTGGATTGGAGTCTCACTACATCACCCAGGCTGGAATGCAGTGGCATGCTCACAGCCACTGTAGCCTCAACCTGCTGGGCTCAGGCAATCATTCCACCTCAGCTTTCCAAGTAACCAGAACTATAGGTGTGTGCTACCATGCCCAGCTAAGTTTTTTATTTATTGTAGAGGTGAGGTCTTGCCAAGTTGCCCGGGCTGGTCTCGAACCCCTGGGCTCAGGCAATTCTCTCAACTCAGCCTTCCAAAGTGCTGGGATTATAGGCCTGAGCCACTGCGCCTGGCCAGGAATGCTTTTAAGATTTCCACAGCTCAGGCAATACAGTGACACCCTGTCCCTACAAAAAGTAAAAACATTAGCCAGGCAGGGTGACATGTGCCTGTAGACCTAGCCACATGGGAAACTGAGACAGGTGGATCGCTTGAGCCTAGGAGTTCGAGGTTACAGTGAGCTATGATTGTGCCATTGCACTCCAGCCTGAGTAACAGCAAAACCCTGTCTCTGGAAAAAAAAAAAAAGGCCAGGTATGGAGGTTCAAGCCTAATCCCAGCACTTTGGGAGGCTGAGGTGAGAGGATTGCCTGAGCACGTGTGGTTTGAGAGCAGCCAACCTGGGCAACTTGGTGAGACCTCATCTACACAATAAATCAAAAATTAGCCAGGCAGTAGCACGTGCCTGTAGTTCCGGCTACTTGGAAGGCAGAGGCAGAAGGATTGCCTGAGTCCAGCAGGTCAATGCTGGGATGGCCATGAGTGTGCCACTGCACTTCAACTTGGATGATGGAGTTAGACTCCAACTCAAAAAAAAAAAAAAACCCACAGGCATAACTAAAAATACAATGTCTGTTATCCACAGCTTTGCAGAAATGTGAAAACAAATAAGAAAAGTGTAGAGTCTGTATAGCTAAAAGCATAATAAAAGAAAACATTAAATACCAAGACGGGTAAAACAAAAATGACAGGTAAAATAATGTGAACTGTTTAACTTCCTTTATTAAAAGAGACTCAAATTAGATCTTAAAAGCCAATAGTTTACAGGGGATACATCTAAAATAAAATAATATGGAAAGATTAAAATGAAGATGGACAAAGCATAACAGCCAAATGAGGGAGGAACAGAATTTAAGATGAACAAAGTAGATAAAAGAGGGTTATTTCAATATTTTATCAAAGTAAAAACTGTATAAAAACAAGGAGAAGTGAATAGACAATAGGCAACTGTGTTCTATTAAATGTATCTTAATTGCAGTAAGAGCATACAGTCACTATTGTTTGAAGCACTGCTAAAGAATTTAAGAACTTATAAGAAATATAGTGTTTGAGTAATTGAGTTTAAAAGCAAATCTATGATAACAAATCAAAAATAAAAATTTAGAACAATTACATTTATAATAGCATCAAACAGAAAAAACACTAGATAGTGAATTTAATAAAAGAAGTATAAAACTTATACTCTGAAAATTACAAAATATTGTTGAAGGAAATTAAATAAGTCCTAAACAAATAGAAAGACATCACATGTTCATGGATTGGCAGGCTTAAAATATATATATTTTGAGTTGGAGTCTCATTCTGTCCCCCAGGTTGAAATGCAGTAACACGCTCATGGCCACCCCAGCGTCAACCGGCTGGGCTCTGGTGATCCTTCCACCTCAGCCCTCCAAGTAGCCGGAACTATAGGCACATGCTACCATGCCTGGCTAATTTTTCATTTATTGTAGAGACAAGGTCTCACCAAGTTGCTTGTGTTGGTCTCGAACCTGGAGGCTCAGGCAATCCACTCGCCTCAGTCTCCCAAAGTGCTGGGATTACAGGCTGAGCCATCAAACCTGGCCCTACTTAATATTTTTAAACTGGCAAATATATATAGACTTATACATTTGAAGCAATCTCTACCAAAATCTCAGCTGGGTGGGAAACTCAATTTTCCTTAGAGAAATTGACAAGCTGCTCTTAAAATTCATATGGAAATTCATGGATTTTATACTAGCCAAAACAATATTTAAAAAGAAAAATAAAACTGGAGGACTCACATTGCCTGATTTCAAAACTTACTACAAAGCTATAGTAATCAAGGCAGTGTGGAACTGACATAGGGATAGACATGGATCAATGGAATAGAACTGAGAGTCCAGAAAAAAACTCTCACATTACATTTACAGTCAATTGACTTTCAAGAGTGCCAAGAAAATTCACGGGGGAAAATAATAATTTTTTCAGCAGATGGTGCTGAAATAACTAGACATTCACATGGGGAAAAAAATGAAGTTGGGCCCTTACCCCATACCATGTATAAAAACTAAATCAAAATGAATCAAAAACCTAAAAATAAGGGCTAGTCCTATAAAACTCTTTGAAGAAAATACAGATGTGCATCTTCATGACTTTGGATTAGGCAATGGTTTCTTGGATATGACAAAAAAATAAGCAACTGAAGAAAATATAGATCGATTAGACATCATCGAAATTTAAAACTTTTGTGCTGTAAACAACACCCTCAAGAAAGTGAAAAGACAACTCACAGGATAGGAAAAAAATTGTTGGAAATCACATAACTTAAAATTGAATATATAAAGAATCATTACAACTCAATAATAAAAAGACAAACTAATTAAAAATGAGCAAAGAATCTGAATACACATTTTTCCAAAACAGATACAAAAAATGCCCACTGAACACATGAATAGATGTTCAAAACTGTTAGGCCATCAGGGAAACGCAAATCAAAACCACAGTGAGATACCACTTCACACTCACTAGGAAGACTGTAAGCAAAGATAGATAATAGCAAGTGTTGGCAGGGGTGTGGAGAAATTGGAATCACTATACACTGCTAATGGGAATGTAAAATGGTGCAACTATTTTGAAAAACAGTCTGACAGTTCCTCAAATGGTAAAACACAGACATAAAAGTGACCCAGCAATTCTACTTCTCTTAGGTACACACCCAAGAGAAATTAAAAATATAGATCCACACAAAACTTGCACATGAATGTTCATAGCAGCATTATTCATTATGCCAAAAACTAGGAACCACCCAAATAGCCATGAACTGAAGAATGATAAATAAAATGCGGTGTATCCATTCATTAGAATGTATGATATGAAATGAATGTCCAGAGAAGGCAAAACTGCAGAGACAGAACGTAAATCAGTGTTTGCCAGGACTCAGAGAAGGGTTGGGACAAGCAGGGGGGAAAGTGGGAGGGACCGTTCATGGGTACAAGGTTTCCTTTTAGGGTGATAAATCGTTCCAAAATGATAGTAGTAGTGGTGCACAATACTGTGAATATACTAAAAACCACTAAATTGTAGACTTCAAGGGAGTGAGTTGTACAATATGTGGATTCTATCTTGAAATAATAAGATCAACTCTGGATTTGAATCTCAAATCCAACACTTACCAACTGAGAGACTTTAAGTAAGCTATCAAAACTTAATTATCTATATTCCTCAGTTTCTCATCTTTAAGACGGGGGCAGGAAATAGTACCAACTTCACAAGACTGTCTGAGAACTGAGTTGACATCTGTAAAGTGATCAATAGCATGTGGCTCAATGCACACTATAAACCTGTAAGTTCACTAACTAAAGCCACCACCACTTCCATTTATCAAACACTTCCTGTATTCATTTCCCATGACTGCTGTAACACATTTCCACAAACCCAGAGGCTTAAAATACCCATTTATTCTCTTACTGTTCTGGGAGTCTGACACCTGGTTTCACTAGGCTGAAATCAATGTTCTGGCAGGGTTAAACTCCCCTGTAGCTACAGTAGAATATGGTTGGGGATAGATTATTGTACAACTAAAAGACTGGGATGAGCCGGGCTCGGTGGCTCAGCCTGTAATCCCGTGCCTTTGGGAAGGCTGAGGTGAGTGGATTGCCTGAGCCCGCGGGTTCGAGACCCGCCTGGGCAGTGAGACCTCATCTCTACAATAAATCAAAAAAAATCAGCCGGGCATGGTAGCGCATGCCTGTAATTCCGGCTCTG
>NW_007233306.1:35377-48605 GCF_000164805.1 Carlito syrichta | reverse complement strand
AGACCTCATCTCTACAATAAAATCAAAAAATTAGCCGGGCGTGGTAGCGCATGCCTGTAATTCCGGCTACTTGGAAGGCTGAGACCGAAGGATTGCCGGAGCCCAGCAGGCGAGGCTGCGGTGGCCGGGAGCGGCCACTGCACTCCAGTCTGGGCCACCGAGTGAGACTCCAACTCAAAAAAAAAAAAAAAGACTGGGATGATCAATTAATATTCAATTATATCTTTTAAACAATGTATCTTTCAAGAGAGTTCATAGAGCTATACAAATCAATCGTATGCTTAGTTCCAAGAAAGCCTCATAAATTATAAAACCATATTCTCTGTTATGAAAAAATTGAAAATTAATAATAATGGTTGAGGCAAAAATAAAAATCATTTAGAACATTAAAAAAAATTATCCTAGGTTAAAAAGGCAATAAAAATACAACATCAAACTACTTAGAAACCACAACACCACATATAAAAATGTATTAAATCTATTCATCACTATAATTCTCTTTATGAAAACATAAGAGCAGATTCAGAAAAACTATTACAAATATGGCAGAAAAACTTCATGTGATGAAATACTCACATAAGTTAATTTAATAATTAAAAAATCGAAATAATAAACAGGCAAAGGATATAAACAATACACGAAAGAAGAAGCATACCATGTGAAAAACGTCAAGTTTACCGTAATTAGAAGTGCACAAACTAAAACAACCTAAAGATAAGATTATTTAAAAACTAAAACACCAAAGCTGTCAGGGACATCGCAAAACAGAAACTGCTGATGAGAGCCTGAAGGGTCCACCCTTTGGGAATGCAACTTGGCAACGGTAATCAAGAACTTTAAAAAACATTAACAAGCTTTAATCCAGTAATTCCACTTCTGGGATCTTGTCCTTGGAGTGCGATCCTGCATATGGAAAAAACTTCCTGCACAAAGACATTTATTGGAAATGGAAACAATCTCAATGTTCAATAACAGGGGAATTGTTAAATAAACGATGTGACTATAAAAATTATGCTAATAAAGACTATGCTATAAAATGCAAAAAAACTTGTCTTGGCAGATACAGTAAAAGCCAGGCTTGAAAACTGTATATACAGCTTAATGATCATGGTGCCATTTCATAACATTTCAAGGTCCTACTTAAGTAAATGCCAAAGGAGAGGAAAAAACCCAGGCTTAGTAAAAAGCAACTACAAGGTAAAACACCAAAATATCATTCCCAATCTATAGTCTCACGTTTTCTTTAATGGGCATGTGCTGTGTTACTTACATTCTCACGGGCATAAAGTAATTGTTCATATCCTTCCTATGAATCAAAAGGAAACATTTCTTTTTTTGTTGTTATTAAAAGCAAGCCGTGACTATGAAAGGAAAAACCTCTTTGTGTAAGGCATGTACTGCCATTGTCCCTCGGTCTCTAAAATCATTTTGATATTCCAGCACAAAAACTGCAAGTTGCCAACGCGTTAGACAACCTCTACCTGGGATTCTTTTCTCCAATCGCTACTTTTCTCCTCACAATTCTCTCAAGTTTCCAAACCTAAAGAAATTCTACCAGTCCTATCCACACCCACTTTCATTCTTTTGCACCTAGGATCATTCCCATCTTTCTTCTGCTGAGAGGAGACAATGCCCCAGGGACACCACGCCTAATCTCAGATCCAGAGTCCCTGCCACCCCTGGCTTCCCGGGACTCGAACACCCAGCACGGAGTCAGCAGGCAGCCATGTGTTGTGCTCCAGTACTTCTCAAGTTGGAGGCAGAGAAGGAGGGAAGCTTAGGGGACCCTGGAGCCATGGAGAGAAGAGGGAACTCTTCAGGAAGTCCAACATGAGGGCTTTTTGTATAACAATCGTTTGTGTGTGCTGAAGATTCAGACTTGTTTCTAGAATCTGGCAAACTGGGAGCCTCGATATTCTGGGGCATATGTTTGCTGAATGAATAAATAAATTAGGTTTCCCATCATCCTGCACGGATAGCTGATCGGTGACTCAAAGTGGTAGCTTGGGGGTGGGGGCGGTGCAGGAGTGCAGTGGGGGTAAGGCTTGGTCAGTTGGCACCAAAAATAAGCCCTGAGGGGAAGGCATGCAATGACCCTATATAGAACATTGCCAAAGTGTGGCCTTTGCTGGGGCAGCATTTTCATCCTTGGGAACTAGTTAGAAATGCAGGCTCTCCAGTCCCATCCCAGAGTGACTGGATCAGCATCTGAATATCAACAAGATTCCAGGGCAGCATATGCATGTTAAAGTTTGAGAAACACACACACACACACACACACACACACACACGAGTGCGTGCTCTCCCTTTTTCTCCTCTCTCTCTCTCTCTCTCTCCAGCACAAAACTAGTGCCTTGGTTCTTCCACGCTTCCATCAAACCATCAAGACAGTTGATTCTTCGCCAAAGGGGCTGTCCTTGATTTTTGGCCTCCCTCCAGAAGTTTCAAAAAACACACTCTGTGATTTACCCCAGGCCTTCCCTTCACTCTGCACAGGCTGAGCCAGCACCTCTGGACATTAGCAGGTGGATTGATTAAACACTATGGCCTTTGAACACAAGCACTGGTTATAAAGAGCAGAGTAACAATCAAAAAAAAAAAGAAGGAAGAAAACACTCTTAAAACGTGGTTTGGCTTAGTAAAACCAATACCGATCACAAGCATTTGTAAAAACTGTTTACCAGATGTATCTTATTACCACGCAGGACAATCATAATTAGGGAAATCACTTAATGTGCAGCTGATTACTTTATAAAGATTTTTTTGATTACATGACTCATAGTCAAAGCTAAACTCTCCAGACTGGACATGTAAATCGATTGCCTGGTCAGAAACTGGAAAAGAAGAAGGAGATTTTCACTCTTAAATCTAGGCAGTAGTTTTGGTAAGACAGAGAAAAGGTCTTGTTTGTTTATTTGTTTGTTTGTTTGTTTGTTTTTGAGTTAGGGTCTCTGTCGCCCAGGCTAGAGTGCAGTGGCATGCTCACAGCCACTGCAGCCTCGACCTGCTGGTTCAGGTGATCCTTCCACCCCAGCCTTCCAAGTAGTTGGAACCACAGGCATGCGCCACCACGCCCAGCTAATTTTTTTATTTATTGTAGAGATGAGATCTTGCCAAGTTGCCCAGGCTGGTCTCAAACCTCTGGGCTCAGGCAATCCTCTTGCCTCTGCCTCCCACTATGCTGGGATGACAGGCGTAAGACAACCACACCCCATGAGAAAAGATCTTTAAGCCTTGTTGGGAGGGAGAAGGGTCTTGCCGTGGGCACCAGATTTTGCTCATCTTTCTAGAGCCAAAAGAAGCATCTCATCTTTTGAAAAGCTTTCCCAGAAGTTATAACTGCCTATTCTGTTTCTCATGGCACTTTCCCTTTTTAAACTTTTTAATTTTTTTAGCGACAGAGTCTCACTCTGTCACCCAGGTTGGACAGCAGCATGCTATTCACAGGTGTGCTGAGAGCACACTACAGTCATGTATTCCTGGGGGCTCAAGTGATCCCCCTGCCTCGGCTTGCTGAGTATCTGGGACAGACTTTTATTACAGCTCTCAGGGAGGTCGAATCTGTCAGTATCCCAGGCTTTGCAACCTAACCACATGGGTCAAAATTCCCTTTTTGCCCACTACTAGCTGTGTGACCTTGGCCAAATGACTTCCTTCCATGCCTGTAAGATGCAGGAACCAACCCAGGCTCGGTGGCTCAGCCTGTAATCCCACGCTTTGGGAGGCTGAGGTGAGTGGATTGCCTGAGCCCGCGGGTTCGAGACCCACCTGGGCAACTTGGTGAGACCTCATCTCTACAATAAATCAAAAAATTAGCCGGGCGTGGTAGTGCACGCCTGTAGTTCCAGCTACTCGGAAGGCTGAGGTGGAAGGATCACCAGAGCCCAGCAGGTCGAGGCCGCGGTGACCGGGAGCGGCCACTGCACTCCAGTCTGGGCGACAGAGTGAGACTCCAACTCAAAAAAAAAAAAAAAGGATACAGGAACCAGTACCATGGAGTTTTGGAAAAATTCCATGAGACAACACGTATAAAACATTACAATGTCCGGCACATAATAAATAATCAACGTTAGCTATTCTTATTAGCACTTCACAGAGTCTGGCTTCGATTAGAGATGGTTGTGTATATGTCTGTCTTCTCCACTGAACCATGAGCAAACTGTTTATCCAAGCATCTGGCACCGTGACTTATAAATGGCAGACACACAATAATATTTGTCAAATTGGTTTGAAGGTATGCCAGGAAGAAGAAAGGGAGGGTGCTGGAAAAAAAAAAACAAAAAAAACTTAAAGTACTTTATGATTTTAGCCAGGGCCAACTTCTGCATTGTTTTTCTTTCATTATCAGAGTGCACTATCTCGGACAGCAAGGCTGCTACAGAAGGGGCCGAGGGACACTTTTCAGAGATGGCAAAGTCATCAGAAATGGCAAAGTCGTGCTATGAGGCAGGTGAAATCTCCAGCTTGGCCCCTGGCACAGTTGGGGTGTGGAGGCTGAAGTTCAGCCAGAGCTGCCCTGGCCAAGCGGAGTGCCCTGGCATGGTGTCACGGCAGCTCTGAAAATCGTCCACCCAGGGGGCTGCCTGCTGCTTCTCAATGTATCCCCTTAGAGAGATGTCTTTTACAGAGGGCGCCAAAGAGCTGTGTGGTCCCTGGGGGAGCCTGATAGCAAACTCAGAGGTCTCCTATTAAACCAGGCTCCTGATGCCCGATGATCATTGACTAAATGTGTACAGCATGCCCATGAAGGAACTCAAGGTGCCAGTGGCTGACAAGGACCTCCTGGGTTTCCCAGGAGCCTGGCATGCACCAGCCCTCGGCGAAAGTTCAGCGTGCTCTCTGAGATGGACACCAGCTTCAAGAAGCTGTCCCACAGGCTGGTGGATGTGGCTGCCAGGCTGACCCACAATAAAGATGTCCGAGGCCCCTTTGTGGACCTGTGGAGAAGTTTGCTGCCCTGCCGCCCTGACCACTGACCGCTGAATGATGTGTGGCTCTTTCTGAATCGGTGCTGACATCCACCACTCCCTGCGAGAATTCAGGCACCAGGCTCTCGGCCGCATGGGTGCCCTCTGTGGCTGCTGCTGCCTGTCTGTCACGATGGAGGCTCCTTTCCCCTCACCTCACCCACACTGACAATAAAATCTCTGTGAGTTTAGAGACTGAAAAAAAAATTGCACTAGACACTGCAGATCCAAAGGTGAACAAAGAAATTACAGTTGGGGAGGGGAGAGAGGACGCAGTGGGCAGGAATGTGCCACCTGAAGCAGACATGGGGAGGTATTGTAGACTGACCCAAGATGGGGCCTAACCCTGGCTCAAAGGGGGTTTCAAGGAGTGACAGCGGCAGCTGTATTTATTGAGCACATACTATGCATCAGGCCCTGGTCTAAGAACCTTGCATGAATCCCTCATTCAGTCCTTCCCGCAACCCTACGAGATAGATATTATTAGTATCTTCATTTCACAGATGAGGAAACTGAGGCACGCAGTAAGTGGCGGAACTGAAATTCAAACCCAGGAGGTTGGTTCTAGACTAAAGGGGAAGGAGAGGGCCAGCTAGGCTCTCCAGGCTGGGGAGGGCACCTCACCGCAATTGCAGAGGCAGAAAAGGAGCAGCTCCTTTGGGGAACTGAAAGTGACTTGGTGAGGCCCGGCTGGGGGTGGGGATCAAGGTTCAGAGCTGACTGGGCTCGCTCTGCAGGACTGAAGAAAGCCCGAAGCAGAGGACTTCTGATTCAACCCAGACTTCTGACAAGTCGCTGTGGGATTCCTGTCACCTACCGCTGCCGGCCTCAGTTTCTCTCTTTTGTAAGAGGCCATAAGAACAACACCTGAGTCTCCACGATAGAGAATAGCCACGAGCAGCAAATGAGAAAAAGGTATGTGAACTTGAGTGCAAAGTACAAATTCCTTCACAGACTTGAGATTTCATCAGTATCGTTTCCCCAGTAGCTTCAAGGGTTTGCAAACCTGGAATCTACAACATCAGGGCATCAGTGAAAGCAGAGCAGCAGTGCGGGGGGGAAAAGCCCCCAGCCCTGCCTCCGTCTGCCTGTGCCCACATCCGCCACCGATGAACTCTGCCATCCCCAGGCGAGTGACCTCTCGGCACCTCAACTTTGTCATCTGGAAAATGGGCATGATGATGACAGCACTTATAAACTTGATGTGGTGAATAAGTAGCACATGGAATATGCTTAGCACCACATCCGGCAGCGAATAAAGACTGAGCAAATGTTAACAGCTATCATTATTATAATTATTAAGAAAACTGTTGGCTCCCCCATCTCATTCCTACGCATTCTACGTGGGAAAAAAGTACAGGGATATTAGAAGTTAGAGATAATGAAGAGAAAGGTTTGCAGCCCTGCACTCGCTCACTGCTGCAGAGATTCCTCCTGGCTCCCATGGGCTGGCAAGTGGCTGGCTCTCCGTCCTGGCAGAAAATGCCCAAAAGAGGTAAAAGACAGAGACCGCAAGCCATCTCTGCAAACTAGGCTGCTCTTGTAGTTTGTAGACAAAATCTGAATGTAATCAGTCAGATATGACCTGCTCTTTAAGACAGAACTACGCCTGTCCCCCCGTCCGCTGTCCCCAGCCTCCCTCCGTCTCCCACATTCCAGCTCCCCCACTCATCTCAAGAAACTTCCAGCTTTTTGAAAGACATACGCTGAGGTCCTGTTGTGACAGCCTCTTGCCACATTAACTTCTCTGTCTAGCTCCCAGCAGAGAAGACTTTGCTAATTTCACAACAGGAAAGCACGCAGGAAATTCAAGAACAAAACAAATCTTCCACACACAGAGCCCAGCATCTTCAAGCAAACACACTGAGGTACAGACCCGAGGCTAGAGGACTCCGGACTGCAGATGAGGCGGCTGGCTCTTAAACTGCAGGGGGACTGGGGGGAAAAAAAAAACCATCTGCCTCTGAAACACCAGCCCTGAATACAAATTGATAATGAATATTCATGAGCCCCTCCAGCCTGCAAGAGACACCCTTGACTACAACCCTGGGCTCTGCTTCCTAAAAAGTTTCCCAAAGTTCTTTCTCTGCCTCCTCTCAGAAGGGAGAGGGTGGGAAAGTTCATTCAGGGCTTTTTGCCTCTTGCTCTTTCAAGTACTTGCGTTTGGTATGGGCTTTTTTTTTTTTTTCCTCAAGGATTCGGATCAAAGCAATTTTGGTCTTACCCTTTATATCTTCCATAAGTAGCAGCTTTTGTTTTCCTCCTCTTTCCTCTTATTTATTAATTTTTTTCAGCCTCTGCTTGCTGTGGTCCGTCTCAGTGAGAGAGGTACTCAAGGAACAGAGATATAACAGACCCTTGGGCTCGTGGGAGGGGCTAAAATCGCCGGCCCCGTTTCGGAAGGAACCTCAAACCCTATGTCTTTTTCATTGACTAGAAATGTCAGATTGGCCGAGGAGTGCTGCAGCTCATTTCCCTAAAGTTACTAGAAGGCTACCCAGGTAGTGGCTTTTTGTATTCTGGAAGGAATGTATGTAGACTCTCTCTCCCTTCCCCTCTGCTTCCCTCCCTCCCTCCCTCTCTCCTTTCCTTTCTCCCTGTTCATCTCTCTCCCTCTCCTAGTTACAGAAATTCCTTTTGCACCCTTGAAAAAGTCATCCTGGCTGCAAGCAAAAAAGCTATTTACTTACTGCAACCATGCAGCCAATGAACCAGAAACCTGTTGCCTTGATACCCACGGGGAACACTGGGAGTCGCAAAGACCATTCTTGCGGCCCCCACAAAGCTGATCACTCCTGGCCCCATGAGGAGCTGTCCTTGGAGCAGAAGAGCCAAGGTTCGTCCAAGTGAAGGGCACCGCCACAGGCGGAGGGTATTATTGGCTGGAAGGCCAGGTGGAACACACAGGAAGCTGCTCACTGCGACCGGCTGTCTAGCTATGGTTTGATGCAAGTTCGTTCACCATTTCCCAATGTTGACGTCCTACCTTTGAAGTCTCCTGAGCATGAATTGCCACACCCAGATTGTACTTGCCGAGCTATTTGGAAATCAGGACATGTGCTAACCCTCTGGGAAGAAGGTAAGTCCTCAAGTCCCAAGGCCACTCGGCAGCTTCTCCCTCCATGAGGTTGTCACAGACTTTAGCATTTCAGGTTTGAAAGAGACCTCCAGTGTCTAGTCTAAGCCAACGTTAAAGATGTGGGGAAATTAAGCCACTACTCATGTTCGTACAGACAGAGAGAAGGGTTCTAGTCTTTCTTATTTGCTACCATGTCTCTCCCTCCCCTCCACTCTCCCCCACCTTGGCACCTAACTCAGTTTCTTACACAGTATGGGTTCTCAGTAAACGTCTGAGGAATGGTCAGACTAATGAATGAATAGCAGCAGAGCAGAACTGTAGAACTGGTTTCCGCAATCCTAGTTCATGCTTTTTCTATACCGCCTTTCCAGTGTGATAATCTGCATCTAAAGCCAAGTGTACTATTTTTCTACATATTTTCTGCATAGAAACCATTAAATTTGTGAACGCTAATAATTGTTTTGGGCTCTATATAGAAAATATATTCCTGGCGGGGTGTGGTGGCTCAAGCCTGTAATTCCAGCACTTTGGGAGGCCGAGGTGAGGGGATTACCTGAGCCCAGGGATTTGAGACCAGTCTGGGCAACTTGGCGAGACCTAGTCTCTACAATAAATCAAAAATTTAGCCAGGCATGATAGTGCACACCTGTGGTTCCAGCTACTTGGAAGGCTGAGGTGGAAGGATCACCTGAGCCCAGCAGGTCAAGGCTGCAGTGGCCATGAGCATGCCGCTGCACTCCAGCCCAGGCGACAGAGTCTCAAAAAAAAAAAAGAAAAGAAAATATATTCCCTATTAAACTTTCAGTCATACTTTAATAAGGGCAAGAGATAACTTTTTTAGTTTAGGCATCTCTGTTAACTTGTACAGGACCACATGGTATGTGCTCAATAAATTTTTGATGCCCTAATAAATCTGGAGCTATATAACAAGACTTTTTTTTACTAAATGGTTCGTAGTTACAGGATTCTGCATTTATAATAACAACTATTTATGCTAAGTGAGAAATCTAATGAATGCCTTCACCAGAGCCACTTTGTTTTACTTTATTTTATTTATTTATTTTTTGAGTCAGAGTGTCACTCCATCGCTCAGGCTGGAGGGCAGAGGCACACTCACGACCAACCCAGCGTCGGCCTGCTGGGCTCCAGGGATCCTTCTGCCTCAGCCTTCCAAGTAGCCGGAACTATAGGCATGCGCTACCACACCTGGCTAATTGTTTTGATTTATTGTAGAGACGAGGTCTCACCATGTTGCCCAGGCTGCTCTCGAACCCGCGGGCTCAGGCAATCCTCTTGCCTCGGCTTCCCAAAATGCTGGAATTATAGGCTTGAGCCACCACATCCGACCCAGAGCCACTTTAAACTACATCTCTACTTATGAATATGGATTTGATATTTGTCCTATTGTGGTAGAATTGCTTTTAAATGAGATGATGATATGTGTATAAAAATCAACAATTTTAGCCAGGCTCGGTGGCTCAGCCTGTAATCCAGCACCTTTGGGAGGCTGAGGTGAGTGGATTGCCTGAGCCTGCGGGTTCGAGACCCGCCTGGGCAGCGAGACCTCATCTCTACAATAAATCAAAACATCAGCTGGGCGTGGTGGCGCATGCCTGTAATTCCGGCTACTTGGAAGGCTGAGGCGGAAGGATCGCCGGAGCCCCGCAGGTCGAGGCTGCGGTGGCCGGGAGCGGCCACTGCACTCCAGTCTGGATGACAGAGTTGTGCCCAACTCAAAAAAAAAAAAAAAATCAACAATTTTTATAATGGATTTATGACTGCTCTTGTACATTGTTTTGGGGGGAAAATCTGAAGGAGAGCATGCCTACAAAATAGCCTGTGAACTACAAAATAGAAACCAGACCATCAAAGCTCGAAAGATGACAAGATGGTCAAAGGAAAGATCCCGAGTGTCTGAGGGGTTGGGCAGGAGAAACAGACAGTGCCTGAGTGGCCATGAGAGCCCCCAACTCAGGCACTGTGGCCATGAGTGTCGATTTTAGCAAAATTAAAATTCTAAGCAGCTCCCATCATGTTCTACTTGGATGCTGTCAACGGCAGGTTACTTTGACAACTAACTCATTCTCTTTCCATTTCATCAGGGAGAGAAAGAAGGGAGCAAAAGTAAAGTGTCCTAGAACTCAACTCCTGAATTAACCGGTAGAGGTGAACTCTCATAATAACTAACACGTCAGAAATATTTGAAGTTCGTCAGAAATTAATATACGGTAATAGAAATATAGTTTTAACCTCCAACCATTTTGTTGTTGTTGTTGTTGTTGTTGTTTTGAGTTGGAGTCTCACTCTGTCATCCAGGCTGGAGTGTAGTGACACACTCATGGCCACCCCAGCATCGCCCTGCTGGGCTCAGGCGATCCTTCCACCTTAGCTTTCCAAAAAACTGGAACTATAGGCACACGCTACCACACTTGGCTAATTTTTTGATTTATTATAGAGACGAGGTCTCGCCAAGTTGCCCAGGCTGTTCTTGAACCCATAGGCTCAGGCAATCCCCTCATCATGGCCATCCAAAGTCCTGGGATTACCGACTTGGGCCACCACACCCAGCCCCCACCCATATTACCTGAACTTTTTTTTCTTTTTTCTTTTTTTGAGTGGGAGTCTCTATTGCCTAGATGGGAGTGCAGTTGTGGCTTACAGCAGCCTCAAACTCCTGCACTCAAGCAATACTCCCAACTCAGGCTCCCAAGTAGCTGGGACTATAGGTGTGCACCACCATGCCTGGCTAATTTTTTTATTTTTTGTAGAGATGAGGTCTTGCTATGTTGCCTAGGCTGGTCTCAAACTTCTGGTATCAAGCAATCCTCCCACCTCCCCTTCCAAAGTGCTGAGATTACAGGTATAAGCCACCACACCCAGCCTACATGAACATCTTGACAACACTAAATACTTTTTATGGTAACATTCTCCATGCTATAGTTTAATCAAATTGTCCAGGTTTACACCCCCTTTTCAGCATCATGAAAACACTATGGTTAAGTAAATATTACTTTCCATTTATACAAGAATAATTACAAAAGAGATGGAAATTTGTGTGTCTCTATTTTTTTCTTGTGTGTGTGTGTGTGTGTGTGTGTGTGTGTGTGTGTATGTGTGTGTGTATCTGTATCTGTCTGTCTTTTTAAAGGATTGAGGGTTTATCATACAAAATGAATTCTGTTTCTGAAAAAAATTATCATTATTCATTTTATTTTTTTGGACCAGAAAGTAGAAAATAAAAACTGCACTCAGAGAAATGAAGGGAGTTGTTAGAAAGTGGTAAAAATATTTGTCTTTCCTTTCATGATGATATGGTGTTTTATGAGTTCTTAGTTAGAATGATAGGATTTTCATTTTTCCTATACCTTCCTCCTCTCACACTGTAGTGGTTCATCCCCCTAAACATAAAAATTACTCAAATAGTTCTTATTCTTAAAAGCAAATTCTGTCATTTAATGAGTATAGAGTTTCAGTTTTGCAAGATGAGAAAGTTCTGGAGATTGGTTGCACAACAGTAGGACTGTACTTAACAATACTTAAGTGTACATTAAAATTATTAATACGGTAAATTCTATGTTATGCATATTTTATCACAAAAAAATTAAAACGTTAATTTAAAAAACCAAAATGTTCATTCCACAGCTTACACCACTCCCTTCCTTCTGGAGACCATGGGCTCCTCTCACCTTCCCTTCATCACCTCCATTCACCCCTCCCTTGTCTGTGGCACTTTGCCTCCTCACCCCCCTCCACTCCAAAGACATTGCCCTCCCCGAGATCACCAACAGCCTCTAAAGCGAAGACCAATTTTTGTGTCTCATCCTCTTTGGCCTCTGTAGCATGGGCCATTGTTGACCTTCCCGCTTTCTTGACACTTTTCTCTCTCCTTATTTCCCAAGAACCCCTTCACGTCAGTTCCCTTCTCCCCTCTGTGTATGGCTGCTACTCCTCAGTTGACTTCTGTGCCTCCTTAACATTGGTATTCTCTAGAACCTCACCCGTCGCCTCCTCTCCTTCCTTCATTTACTCGGCCCAACTCATAATGTCTATTCACGCCTTTACATCCGTGCCTGGTCCACTTATGTGAGCTACAGATTCATGGCTCCATCTACCTCCTGGGTATCACCCGTATCCCACAAGGAGCTCAAATTCAGCATGCAAGCCGAACTCTCTCTGTATCTTTACTTCCAAGATCCCCTCCAGGACTCCCCGCATTGATGACTGGCACTACCATCCACCTGGTCACACAACCTAGGGTCCTCTTAGACCCCTCCCTACATCCCACATCTTGTTGTTTACCAAATCCTATTGCTTCTATACCTTACGACAGTAGTCCCTGACCTTTTGGACACCAAGGACCAGTTTTATGGAAGACAATTTTGCCACGGACGTTGGGGACAGGATATCATCAGGTATTAGATTCTCATAAGGAGCACACAACCTAGATCCTTTGCATGTGCAGTTCACAATAGGTCTCACACTTCTTTGAGAATCTAATGCTTCGCTGATCTGACAGCAGACGGAGCTCCACTCACCACCCAGCACGCACCTCCTGCTGTGTGGTACATTCCTAACAAGTTAGAGACCCCTGCCTTACGATCTTTCCAGTCCATCTCCTCCTCTCCATTTCCATGACCTCTTCCACAGTGCATGCTCTCCTCGTCTTTCTGAAATGCAATTCTAATAATGTCACCGCCAGTTTTAAAAAATTCTAGTCTTCTCATCATTCATAAAGTAAAATTCAAATTCCTATCATGGGAATATGTAAGAACTCTTGGACTCTCTAAACTCATTCCTGCCATAGGCTCCCTGTACTTCAAATACTGATTGTAATTCCAGAATCCATAGTGTTTCTCCAACTCTGCATTTATACCAGCTGTTCCCTCTACTCAGAATGCTCTTTGCCTCTTGTCCATCTGGTTCTCCTGTATGGTATATCCCTATGACTCAAGAATCTAGTCCTGGTGGGGCACAGTGGCTCCTGCCTGTAATCCCAGCACTTTGGGATTACAATAAATAAAAAAAAATTAGCTGGACATGGTGGTGCATGCCTGTGGTTCTAGCTACGTGGAAGGCTGAGGTGGAAGGATCGCCTGAACCCAGCAGGTCGAGGCTGCGGTGACCATGAGTGTGCCACTGCCCTCCAGCCTGGGTGACAGAGTGAGACTCTGACTCAAAAAAA
>NW_007233306.1:19123-35357 GCF_000164805.1 Carlito syrichta | reverse complement strand
CAACCCATCCCCCCTCCTACAACCCCACCCCCACCCAACACAAACACCGTATTGACCCTCAGAAGAGATGCCATTCATATTACCATATTTTACAACTTCATTCCTATCTCAGGCCATAAACCTTGGAGTCACATTTGAATCTTCTTTCCTCACAAGCCAAGTCCAATCCTTTAGCAAACTGTGTGGGTTCTACCTTCAAGATGTCTCCAGAACCTGGCCACCTCATGGCCTCTACACTGGCCACGCTGATCCAAGCCTCGTCATCACTGTAATCAATGTGCCAGCCTCCTCACTCCCAGATTCTGCTCCTAACCCTCTCAACCCAGCAGCCATAATAATTCAGTTAAAGTTAAGCAAAATGGCTGGGCAGGGTGACTCAAGCCTGTAATCCCAGCACTTTGGAAAGGTGAGGCAAGAGGATTGCCTAAGCCTGCGGGTTTGAGAACAGCCTGGGCAACATGGTGAGACCTTGTCTCTACAATAAATTAAAAAATTAGCCAGGCGTGGTAGTGCATGCCTGTAGTTCCAGCTACTTGGAAGGCTGAGGTAGAAGGATGACTGGAGCCCAGCAGATTGATGCTGGGGTGGCTGTGAATGTGCCACTGGGCAACGGAGTGAGACTCCAACTCAAAAATATAAACAAATAAAAATTTTTAAAAGTTAAACAAAATGAAAGATCATGTCACGCCTCTACTCAAAACCCTCCAAAGGCCCCATCTCACTCCAAGAAAAGCCAAAGTCCTTCCGACTGCCTCCCAGGTCCCACCCGGCCTACTCCCTATCACCTCTCTGGCTTTCTTTCTTACTACTTTTCTGCTACCTCTGCTCCAGTCTCAGAGTCTTTGCATATACTGTTCTTTCTGCCTGGAATGCTGTTCTCCTAAATATCCACATGGCTCATCCCTCATTCCCTGTAGGTTTTTACTAAATGATTACCTTCTAGTCCAGCACCAGGACTGCAATCTCTAAATACTATTCTCCACTAAAACCCTTTGGGAAAATAGCTAACCAAGTCTGGTGCAAGAAGTGTACCACAAGACAAGAACAGGCTGGGCACAATGGCTCACATCTGTAATCCTAGCGCTTTGGGAGGCCGAGACAGGAGGGTTGCTTGGAGATGCCAGGAGTTTGAGACCAGCCTAGGCAACAGTGAGCTCCCATCTCCATTATTTTAAAAATTAAAAAATATATTTATTTGTTTTTTTGTTTTTGGGGTATTTTTTTTTTTAGTTAGAGTCTCACTCTGTCACCCAGACTGGAGTGCAGTGGCCGCTCCCAGCCACCGCAGCCTCGACCTGCTGGGCTCCGGCGATCTTTCCGCCTCAGCATTCCAAGTAGCTGTAACTACAGGTGCGTGCTACCACGGCCGGCTAATTTTTTGATTTATTGTAAAGATGAGGTCTCGCCAACCTGCCCAGGCGGGTCTCAAACCTGCGGGCTCAGGCAATCCACTCACCTCAGCCTCCCAAAGGCGCGGGATTACAGGCTGAGCCACCGAGCCCGGCTAAAAAATAAATTTAGAAAAAGCGAGAACACTATCTAAAACTGCTAGAGTCAGGCCAAAAGGATTCAGGAGCCAACCTCAAGTGGCTCCCACTACCCAGCAGAAAAATTTGAGCAGCAATAAAAATAATGATGGCAATAGATTGAAATACACCTGATACACTGAGATCCACATATCGTAATGAAGCTATAAAGAAATCATGACCGGGCTCGGTGGCTCAGCCTGTAATCCCAGCACTTTGGAGGCTGAGGCGAGTGGATTGCCTGAGCCCACAGGTTCGAGACCAGCCCATGCAACTTGGCGAGACCTCGTCTCTACAATACATAGAAAATTAGCTGGGCATCATAGTGTGCGCCTGGAGTTCTGGCTACTTGGAAGGCTGAGGTGGAAGGATTGCCTGAGCTTAGCAGGTAAAGGCTGGGCTGGCTGTGAGCGTGCCACTGCACTCCAGCCTGGGCGAGGGAGTGAGATTCTGACTCAAAAAAAAAAAGAAATCATTGTTCGCCTTTGGAATCAATTCATTATTCTGAAAATAAGTAAATATAAGGGGAAAAATAGTCACACTCAACCTGCCTTTGTTGTACAAACTCTACCAAATGTTTGACAAGGGGACATTTCATTTCAAAGTCTTTCAGATAATAAAGAGTAAAATTGGTAGCATTTGAGTATCACCATTTTGCTAAAACAGGGAATGAATCTAAGTAATAATCATCAATGACTTTCCCGTCACAAAAGGAGGAACAAACATTCAGTCTCTGCCTTCTGACGGAAACACACACCACACCATCTGAAGTTGTCTCGCCAAAAAATTGAAGAAGCTTCTAAATCTAATTACCAGTTTACAGGAAAAACAAGACACAGATGAACATATCATCAATAAAATCTAACCTGCATGAGACACCATAAAACAACTCCATTTCGTGGACAAATAAATTTCAAGGAAGAAAAATAAAATGAGATACCTATAAATTAAAAGAAATTAAAAAGACATGTCAACTAAATGCAATATCAGAACTTTGAAATTCCGCTTAAGTCAATTTTAAAGAAACTTGAAAAGAAAATTCCAAGAAATTTGAACATTGACAAGATTTTTTATAATATAGAACTGTTAATTTTCTTTTTTGAGATGGAGTCTCACTCTGTCATCCAGGCTGGAGTGCAGTGGCACTCTCATGGCCATCACAGCCTCAACCTGCTGGGCTCTGCTGATCCATTCACCTCAGCCTTCCAAGCAGCTGGCCCTGGCTAATTTTTTTGATTTATTGTAGAGACGAGGTCTCACCAAGTTGCCCAGGCTGGCCTTGAACCTGCAGGCTCAGACAATCCACTTGCCTCAGCCTCCCAAAATGCTGGGATTACAGGCTGAGCCACTGTGCCCAACTGTTAATTTTTAAGGTACGATAATCAAATTATGTCATACTTTTTCAGAAGTCCTTATCTATTGGAGGTAAATGCTGAAATATGTACAGATGGAAACAGATTAGCTTCACAAAGAGAAGGAGTGGGTGAGGAACAGGTAAAACAAGATTAGGGATGAGATTACAACTGTGGGATAGGTACTTGGGGATTTGTTTTACTCTTCTCTCTACATGTTTGAAATGTTCTGCAATAAAGGTAAAAAAAAAAGAACGCTTGGGAAAGTGGGAGGTTATCTGATGATATGCAGTGTTGATAAGGGGGATCGTTACAGGAATTTAAGGAATGCAACTGAATATTTCCTGAGTTAGTTAGCCATGTGTAAAATTGACGGGGGATTGAAGGATAGTAAAGTTCAGTTTCAAAAAAAAATTGCTAAACCGGGCTCAGTGGCTCAGCCTGTAATCCCGCGCCTTTGGGAGGCTAAGGTGAGTGGATTGCCTGAGCCCGCGGGTTCGAGACCCGCCTGAGCAGGCAAGACCTCATCTCTACAATAAATCAAAAAATTAGCCGGCGTGGTAGCGCGCACCTGCAATTCTGGCTACTTGGAAGGCTGAGGTGGAAGGATCGCCGGAGCCCAGCTGGTCGAGGCTGCGGTGGCCGGGAGCGGCCACTGCACTCCAATCTGGGCGACAGTGAGACTCCAACACAAAAGAAAAGAAAAAAATTGCTGTAATCTGGCAAGATGATCATCACAAAGGAGGCTGAATATTTCATTTTTGGGAGCATACAGATGAAAGAGAAAATTTTCCAGAAAAATGAACAATACACTGATAACAATTTTTTTAAGAAGTTAAATCATATAAGCAAGAAAAGTATATTCAGGATTTGTCTGTAGTGGGATTATTGCCAGTTGTTATCAAGATTTCCTTAGATTTCTCTGTGGAATTTAGCATTAAGTGCAGAAGTCAGAAAGGACCTTCCACTTTGCCCAGCATGCAATGCGCCAGTGTGGTTTGACCATTGAAGGTACTCTCTACACACCCAACAGTGACCAAGCAAGAACCCCATGAACTGGAAAGAGTAGTGATGGTAGATTTGCATCACCAGGGCCTGGGTAGAAAGAAGCTGTTGGATAGGGTGGAGGATGGGCATTTTAGTCTCTACATTGTTTCTAATTCTCCATTAAAACAAAAGTCTATTGATAAAGCTCATGAAAGGAGGTACTCTGGTTTTACTTATCTTAAAATAAATGCCCAGGGTAACTATTGTACAAAATGGCATGCTTGGCCATTTCCAAGAATGTCTGTATTTATCCATTCAGTTTTTCTTTTAATATGCTAAAATGTTCTTTATGATATTTGACACTGTTCAAAATGTTATGTCCTTTTCATATTTTTTAAACAGTCTTTGCTCATGGTCAGTTTCAGGGTTAGAAGGAGTCTGTCAAAGAATGGGTTTTTGTAATTGATAGAGATGCCATAAATATAGTTAAGCACGGTACTTCAAAAATCTTAGGATAGGGCTGGGCAAGGTGGCTTGTGCCTGTAATCCCAGATACTTGGGAGGCTGAAGCAGGAGGATCACCTGAGCCCAGGAGTTTGAGGATGCAGTGAGCCATGATCACACCATTGCTCCAGTCTGGGCAACAGAGCAAGACCTTGTCTTAAAAAAATATATATAAAGATATACATAGATCTATCTATAGATCTATGTATCTGGTGTATCCATAGATCTGTTGTATCTATGGATATATAGATAGATCTATATATATAGATACATAAATATATTTATATATATACTCACGGGTAAAATATATGTTACATGGCAATTAACAAATCTAATATCAGAAATCCATAATTTTTTATTTATTGTAGAGATGAGGTCTCACCAAGTTGCCCAGGCGGGTCTCGACCCCGTGGGCTCAGGCAATCCACTTGCCTCGGCCTCCCAAAGTGCTGGGATGACAGGTTGAGCCACTGAGCCTGGCTTCGATTTCTTTATAGGTGAAGGTTAGGAACTCTTAAGATGTTTGATATTTTAAAATCTACTTTAAGAAAAATAAAGATTTTCTTTAAAAGTCTACATCACAGAGCCACAGTGGGAGGAAAAGAGAATGAATATGCGAGGACTCCCAGCAGAGACCCAGAAACATAGCAGGCATTCCCACGTGAGTGCCCTAGACCTTCACCTAGGTGCTAGATCTGTCTTCAGATTAAACAAAACATTGTCTTCAATTCTTGTGTTTCTTGTTTTCTCCCTCCGCCCACCCCAATATCTTCCCCTTATTTTTCAGAAGCAACCCAAGGGTACCTGAGGGGAAAGAGAGCCCAAGTTGATTTCTTCCTACCGACAGCACAATGGGCCTCTCCAGGGCCCCCAAGTTTAAAGGGATCCTGTATATTCACCCAGCAGCCATGGGACTGGGGCCATGTGGAGACAGGGACTGAAGTATGACCTGGTTCCCCTGTGTCTTCCTATGTCCCGGATAAGCCCTGGTAGTCAGGGAGGCATTCCCTGAGCTCTGAACGAAGGGAGGCCCTTGAATGTTGCAGACCAGCCCACTGGTCCACAGGGAAAGTGTGCCACCCAACATGGCACCAGAGGAAGGTGTGCCCAGAACACAAAGCACAGCAGCTTCAAGCAGGGCGGGCACCCAGTACCAATATGCAGAAATCAAGATCCTGGCCATGCTCGGTGGCTCAGCCTGTAATGCCAGCACCTTGGGAGGCCGAGGCAAGTAGATTGCCTGAGCCTGCGGGTTCGAGACCAGCCCAGGGAAACTGGTGACACCTCGTCTCTAAAATTAAAAAAAAAAAAAATTAGCTGGGCATGGTAGCACGCTCCTGTAGTTCCGGCTACTTGGAAGGCTGAGGTGGAAGGATCACTGGACCCAGCAAGTCAACGCTGGGGTGGCTGTGAGCATGCCACTGCACTCCAGCCTGGGTGACAGAGTGAGACTCCAACTCAAAAAAAAAAAAAAGAAAAGAAAGAAAGAAAAATCAAGATCCTAGAGTGGCCAGGCATGGTGGCTCACGCCTATAATCCCAGCACTTTGGGAGGCCAAGGTGAGAGAATTGCCTGAGCCCACAGGTTCCAGATCAGCCTGGCAACTTGGCGAGACCTCATCTCTTAAGAAAAAAAAAAAAAAAAAGAAAGTTAAAAAAAAAAAGGTCCTAGGCTACAGGCAAACATCGAGCCCAACCTCCAACCTCAGTACCCCATGGAGTCTGTGCTGTGTGGGCATCACCTTTGTTTATACCAAGTATTTCCCAACTGATTCATAACAACTCTTATTTGAGCTATATCTACTGCTCCCTCTTCCCCTGCAGGAGCGGAGTTTCTCACATTTCCCAGTGAAATATCCTCTTTACCTCCTTTACCCTACTCACCCCACAAGTGCCTCAATTTCTCTAAACATCTCAGAGGTCTGCAGAGATAATGAATGACCTGCCACTTCGTTTAAAAGGACGCAATTTTATTTCCTACTTCAAAAGGCAGACCCTAATCCCTGACTTGCAAGTATAATCAACAACAGCTGTAATTTCTCTAAGATCAAAGATGTTCATTTTCAAAGAAATTATTCATTATTTATGACAGTCCAATTTATTAATGCTCTAAAACTTTTTTTAAAATATATATTTTTTAAAGTTTAAATATGGTCAGACGCAATGGCTCACGCATGTAATCCCAACATGCTGAGAGGCCAAGGCAGGAAGATCACTTGAGCCCAGGAGTTCGAGATCAGCCTAGGCAACACAGTGAGACTTCCTCTATCCAACAAATCAAAAAACTAGCCAGGCGTGCTGACACATGCCTGCAGTCTCAGCTACTTGGGAGGATCACCTGAGCCCAGGAGGTCAACACTGTGGTGAGCTGTGATCGTACCACTGCACTTTAGCCTGGGTGACAGAGTAAGACCCTGACTCAAAAAAAAAAAGTTAAAAATTGTTTTTAAAACTGTTAAATTAGCCGGGCATGGTGGCTCGTGCCTGTAATCCCAGCCCTTTGGGAGGCGAAGGTGAGAGGATTGCCTGAACCCAGGGGTTCAAGACCAGCCTGGACAACTTGGTGAGACCTCATCTCTACAATAAATTTTTAAAAATGAGCCAGGCATGGTGGCATGCCCCTGTATTTCCAGCTACTTGGAAGGCTGAGGCAGAAGGATCGCCTGAGCCTGGCAGGTCGAAGCTGCAGTAGCCATGAATGTGCCACTGCCCTTCAGCCTGGGTGACAGAGTAAGACTCTAATTCAAAAGTAAATAAATTTAAAAAATTAAACTGTTCGGTTTAAATAGAGATGGTAGCAGATCAAGGTGGGGGAGGATTGAATAGGTGAAAGATGGGGGATTTTTTTTTAATAGAGTGATTAAACTATTCAGTATAATGCTGTAATGGTGGATACATGCCAATATGCATTTGTCAAAGTCTGTAGAATTTTACAGCACAAAGAATGAACCTTAACATATACACATTTTTTAAAAAATTAGTTAAAATCAAGGGATCCCAGAATGAAATGTAGATTGTAACAGAAGACTCTAACTGCATTACATACGTAGCCCAGGAGTTCAAAACCAGCCTAGGCGACATAGAAGAACTCATCGTTCCAAAATATAAGCCAGATGTAGTGGTGTGTGCCTGTCATCCCAGCTACTAGGGAGGCTGAAGTGGGAGGATCACCTGAGCTCAGAAGGTCAACACTCAGTGAGCCATGATCACGCCACGGCAGGGAGAAGGGTGCTATCCTAAGCCACTTTGGAAATGAATGAAGTCTGTAAGACTAAATGCAAAAGAAACTATACAAATGCACATTACTGTACTTAATAAAGTTGCTCCCCAAGGTTCACAGTTCTAAGAAAGCCACTCTGCCCTGGATCTAGTGGCTACAACCGGGCACTTTCACTGCTGCAAGCTGGGTTCGATTCCCCATCAGGGAATCAGTCCCTCTTGATTTGACATTGCCGAGGCTCATAATCCTGAAGCCACTATACATGTACACTGGAATCCAACAAGTAGGTAAAGGATGGCAAAGAGTAGCAGTCAAATTTCTCACTGCTGGGCTGACGGTTACAGACAAGCAAGAGAAAGTGGCCAGAGCAATCCATGGATTAGAGTTAGAGACGTCAGTATGAACTCATATTTAGCTTAACAGAGATACATATGGAGAAATAGTAGTATTTGTAGTCAGTATGTCTATGGTGTTTAGAATACCTATAAATTCCTTGCTTTGTCAGCTGAGAGGGCCTATAAGCAATGATATCCCAGTAGCAATGAGCATACCTAACTCCCCGAATTTTGTTTCTACAACCATTCTCCATTTAAGGGAATCAGAATTCCCCTGAAAAACAGCTGATTCTAAGACTGGAACAGGAAATATACAAAGTGAGCCTGGAGTATCTTACAGTGCCAGAAAGTAAGGAAATAATTTTAAAAAGAAAAATAAAAAAGTTACAGTGATGGGGTATGTCAGAGTGACACAGAAACCAACTGTAAGAGTTCCCCACAGCCAAAACTGGAACTATTTGAACAACAAAATAAAGTAGCATTCATCATAAAGTATAAAATAAATATCCATGAGGCTATACTGATATAAAGAGACTATAAATTTATATATACAATATTATGATTATTTAATAAGTCATTTATTAAATAAATAAATGGGAGAGAATAAACAAATCTCCTGTACAGAAGAATTCCAAATGATTTCTGTAGATACTCCACCCTCTAGGAAGTCAAGAATAACTCCCCATTCCTTAAGTGTGTCCTGCAGAGTCCTGACCCCTTTCCAAAAGTAGAGTATAGAAAAAGAGTGAGAAAGAATGACTTCACAGTGGAAAAATCTCACAGATACCATCTCATCAAGGTCATCAACGTTAACAGTGATAAACCATGTTGACAGTACACATCCTTAGTATGATGTGATGAAAATGCTATTCTGTGGTCTTCCTCCAAAAAATACATAACTTCAGTATATCAGGAGAAAGACATCAGATCCCAAATGAGGGACATTATACAAAATACATAAACAGCGCTTCTCAACACTGTCACGGTCATCAAAAATAATGTCTGAGGGCCGGGCATGGTGGCTCACACTTGCAATCCCAGCACTTTGTGAAGCCGAGGGGAGAGAATTGCCTGAGTCCAGGGGTTTGAGATCAGCCTGGGCAACCTGGTGAGACCTCGTCTCTACAATAAATCAAAAAAATTAGCTGGGCATTGGTGGCGCGTGCTTGTGGTTCTAGCTACTTGAAAGGTTGAGGCGGAAAGATTGCCTGAGCCCAGCAGGTTGAGACTGTGGTAGCTGTGAGCATGTCATTGCACTCCAGCCTGGATGACAGAGCAAGACTCCAAAAAAAAGAGTCTGAGAAATTGTCATAGCCAAGAAGAGAGTGAGACATGAAGATTAAGTGTAAGGTGGAATTCCGGAACAGAAAAGAACAATGGGTAAAAACTAAAGAACTCTGAAGATGGACTTCAGTTAATAATAATGTGTCAATACTGGTTTATTAATTATATCAAATACATCACCCTAATGTAAGATGCTAATAATAGGGGGAACTGGGTATGGAGTATATGGGAACTCTCTAGACTACTTTCATAACTTTCCCGTACATGAAAACTGTTTTATAATCAAAAGTTTATTTTTTAGAATATGTTAAGTCTAATGTAGATATTTAAATGCAGCTGTTGTGCTGAAACCTCCTTGCTGAAGCACATCTTTATTAAAGTAACTGCTAGATGGACATGATTTTGCAAAAGCATTTGCTACACATGATTTCTTGTTCAAACAGAACTCATTGTATCCACGTCCTGCAGAGCAAAGTTAATTCGGGCTGTATGCCAAGACACTGAAATAGCCTTGGTATATTGAAGTCAACGTGAAAGTAGTAGTATTCAAGTCTTTCCATCCATGACACACAATATTTCCATTGGTCTTTAAAAAAAGAAAAAAAGAAAGAAAAAGCAAGAATCTTAGTTGATTCTCCACTGGCTCAGAAAGTTTCCAAATAAGTGTTGCTAGGGAGAAGTCAGAAACTCCAGGGCCAGGGGAGGGCAGGAAGGAGTAGCGACTACTGGTGCCAGCACTTGAAAAAATATACTAAAAGGAAGGAAAAGACCTAGGCTTCTCCAGACAGGGCCACCCTTTTTTAGGAACATTGCCAGAAAACTTAAAAGTTGTTCTGAGAGGGAGAAAAGCTGGTGTTAAGCAAAATCTATCATACTAACCAACCCCGAGTGTCCCAGGATTGTACTTGCCAACAAACAATCAAAACTTCAGGGGGTATAAATCTCTGTCTCCTGCGCTGGATCTAAGAGTCAGTGGAAAGTTTTGAAGAACACAGGGCACTTGGGCTCTTACACCGATGGCCTTATCAGCATGGCTCACACACTCAGCATCTGAAGACAAAATCCCACAGCACCAGACCAGTCTATAGCAGGAAGCGCCGTATTGGTGTTGCTGTTTTTGCCTCCGCCTTTGCAGAGATCAACCAGGGTGACAAACGCTTGGGGCCGTGCCAAAATCAGGCTTCCTGTTCTCCCTTACATCAGGCCCTTCCTCCTCTGGGGCCCCGTAGAGCCTCAAGAAATAGGGGGCAGGAAAAGATAACAGCAGCTCTCAGACTCTTGTGATCATTGCTGAGCCTAGATGGGTCTTCTTGCTTATCTTTCAAGATCTGGCTCAGACCTTACATTTTTAAAGTCTTCCAGCAAACCCTCTCTCCTCCAAATTCTAAGAGCATAATTCCCCTTCCACAAGTGCCTTGCAGTGTTAGTTTTTCACATATAATATGTTTTATGCAGGCATGTGTTTTATTGTGCTTTCCTTCACAGTGCTTTGCAGATACTGCATTATTCACAAATTTAAGGTTTGTGGCAACCCTGTGCTGACCAAGTCTGTTGGCTCCACTTTTCCAACAGCCTGTGCTCACTTCATGTCCCTGGGCCACGTTTTGGTTATTCTTGCAAAATTTCAAACTCTTTCCTTATTATTATACCTGTTGTGGTGATCTGTGATCGCTGATATTTGATGTTACTATTGTTACTATTGTTTGAGGGAGCCACTGTGCCCCTGTAAGATAGTGAACTGAATAGATAAACGTTGTGTGTGTTCTGAATGCTCCACCCACTGGTATGTCTCCCTCCCTCAGGCCTCCCTATGCCCTGAGACATAACAATATTAAATTAGGCCAATAATAACCTTACAGTGGCCTCTAAATGTTCAAGTGAAAGGAATAGTCACACGTCTCTAAATCAAGAGCTAGAAGTGATCAAGCTGAGTGAGGGAGGCATGTTGAAAGCTGAGACAGGTTGAAAGCTAGACCTCTTCTGCCAAACAGTCAAGTTGTGAATGCAAAGGAAAAGTTCCTGAAGGAAATTAAAGGTGCTACTCAGTAAATTTATGAATGATAAGAAAAGAAAAAGCCTTATTGATGATATGGAGGAAGTTGAAGTGATCTGGGTAGAAGAGTAAACCAGTCACAACATTTCCTTAAGCCAAGGCCTGATCCAGAACAAGGCCCTAACTTGCTTCCATTCTCTGAAGGCTGAGAGAGGTGAGAAACCTGTAGGAGAAAAACTGGAAGCTAGCAGAGGCTGGTTCATGAGGTTTAAAGAGAGAAGCTGTCTCCATAACATACAAGTGCAAGGGGAAGCAGCAGGTGCTGACGGAGACACTGCAGCAAGTTCTCCAGAAGATCCAGCTAAGATCATGGATTTTCAGTGCAGATGAAGCAGCCTTCCACTAGAAGAAGACGCCATCTAGGACTTCCATAGCTAGAGAGGAGAAGTCAGTGCTCCACTTCAAAGAACGGCCCACTCTCTTGTTAGGAGCTAGTGCAGCTGGTGACGTTAAGTTGAAGTCAGTGCTCATGGATCATTCTGAAAATGCTGGGACTCCTAAGAATTTTGTTAAATCTACTCTACCTATGCTCCAGAAATGGAAAAACAAAGCCTGAATGACAGCATATCTACTGAATGACAGCATGATTTTTTAATAGTTTAATAGTTTAATCCCAGTGTTGAGACTTACAGCTCAGATGAAAAGATGCCTTTCAGAATATTACTGCTTATCCACAGTGCACCTGGTCACTCAAGAGCGCTGATGGAGATGAGGAAATGAGTGTTGTTATCATGCCTGCTAATACAACAGCCATTATGCAGCCCATGGATCAGGGGCAATTCTGTAAGGCTACACATTGATAGTGATTCCGCTGATTGATCTGGGCAAAGTAAATTGAAAACCCTCTGGAAGGGATTTACCATTCTAGATGCCACTGAGAACATTCATGATTTATAGGAGGTGGTCAAAGTATCAACGTTAACAGGAGTTTGGAAGAAGTGGGATCCAACCCTCATAGATGATTTGGAAGGGTTTGAGACTTCAGTGGAGAAAACAATAGCAGATACAGTGGAATTAGCAAGAGAATTAGAATTATTAGTTGAGTCCAAAGATGTGCCTGAATTGCTAGACTCTCATGGTAAAACTTGAACAGATGAGGAGTTGCTTCTTATGAGTGAGCAAAGAAAGTACTTTCTTGAGATAGAATCTACTCCTGGTAAAGATGCTATGAACATCGTTGAAATGACAACACAGGATTTAAGATATGACGTAAACCTACCTAATAAAGTAGCAGCAGCAGGGTTTGAGAGGATCCACTCCAATTTTAAAGGAAGTTCCAGTGTGGATAAAATGTTATCAAACAGCATTACATGCTACGAAGAAATCTGTCATGACAGGAAGAGTCAATCAATGTGACAAACCACTATTGTCTTATTTTAAGAAATTGCCAGCCAGGCTCGGTGGTTCAGCCTGTAATCCCGCACCTTTGGGAGACTGAGGTGAGTGGATTGCCTGAACCCCAACCTTCAGCAACTACCACCGTGATCAGTCAGCAACATCAACACCAAGGCAAGACCTTCCAGTAAAAGATGAAAAGACCAGCACAAAGATTGTAAGTCACTGAAGGTTTAGATAACTGTTAGCATTTTTTTTTTTTTTTTTTTTGAGTTGGAGTCTCACTCTGTCATCCAGGCTGGAGTGCAGTGGCATACTCACAGCCACCGCAGTCTCGACCTGCTGGGCTCAGGTGATCCTTTCTCCTCAGCCTTCCAAGTAGCCAGAACTACAGGTGTGTGCTACCACGCCTGGCTAATATTTTATTTATTGTAGAGACTAGGCTTCGCCAAGTTGCCTGAGATAGTCTCAAACCCGCGGGCTCAGGCAATCCACTTGCCTCGGCCTCCCAAAGTGCTGTGATTACAGGCTGAGCCACCAAACCCAGCCAGCATTTTTAACAATACATTATTTTCAATTAAGGTATGTACAGTATGCTATTGCACACTTTATAGACTACAGTATATGCACTGGGAAACCAAAAACACGCGTGACTCCCTATTGTAATATTCACTTCATTGTGGTGATCTCTAACTGAACCCACAATATCTCCAAGGTATGCTTGTATATAGTCCAGAGTGTGAGTTCAAATTCTTGAGTCTCGCAGCAAATTCTTTTTCCCTCCTCCCCATTCAAGTCCTCCTATATCTCAGAGCACCTAGTCCAGTGTTTTGAATATGTGCTTAATAAGTAGCTGATGTGGTTGACTGTTGTGATCTCCCCCAAGTTGTCATAAAAAAAATAAAAATAAATCAGATCTTTTCTCATCTGACCCTCCTGGCTTTGCCACTCAAAACAGTCAGGAGGTCGTTATGATTATTTCCAGCCTACTTATGGTGAGTCTTAGTTTGAGGTCAAAGGAAATAGGTCTTCTCCCTCTTGCCAACAGGCTACGCATTTCCCTGACCACTTTTGCCTTTCTTAACCCGGACCACACAGGACTCCTGGGCTCCCTGCTGACTGCCCGCTGCTTCCAGTTTTGGTGCAGAAAGATGATGGCATCTAAACCTCCAGACAGTGACTCCTGATCTGGCCAAGCAGAGTGAGCCCAGCCCTGTAGCTCTGCCCCAACACTGGCCTCCCTCAACCCTGTTTTGGCCTTGGGTTTACCGACTGCCATACTCTGTTAACCCCTGACAATTACCCTGCCTTGGGAAAGGAAGGCACACATTCTTATTGGAGCCCTTAGCATTTGGAAATCCAGGCAAGGCCAGGACATTGCCATAATTGTTTGCTAATCATTAGACTATCGTGCTCCAGGGGTTGCAGCAAAACAGTGCCTTGCTTTTTTCCTGAGAACCTGTTGATCAGTTCGTGTGCAGTCTATCCCTTACGAGCATCACTCGTGCATTTACTTATTCAACAAACATTTACTGAACACCCACCATGTGCCAAGGATGTTTCTGGGCTCAGGATCCTGTCCTGGTCTCTCTGGTCTTCTTTATTTCCCCTCCCTTCCCTGTGCTGAAAGTCCCAGCCCTCAGTTACTTAGTTCCACCAGATTTTTCTTTTCCAGAGTGGTGAGTGGGAGTCAGACCCTCTACATATCCTAGAAGGAAACATTTCTCCAGCTGATAGGGCTGTCTCTCATACTCACAGATTTCCTGTTGTCCTATCACAAAGTTCTTCATTGCCACCTCACCAAAGATCACCCTCTACCATCTTACATTGGCATGGGCCGGGAAAGAGGTGGGGCTGGGAGGACAGACAGTGCCATTTTGCCAATGTCATCACAGGTTTTTTTTTTAAATGAGATAAGGGGGCAGAGGAAAGAACAAGATAAAGGAATTTGAGAGGAACGCAACAAAAAAGATGGGGGTTTCTTAGCCATTGCTGGATGAAGTGAAACTCAATTTCAAATCTATTCAATTAAAATAACTACAAAAAATCCCCAACAGAACAAAATATAAAGTTATTTAGAATGAATTTCAGGTTTGTATAAATCATCTATACATTGGAAAAAAGTTCTATTTTAATTTTCTAATAACCATCAAGTCTCCAGAGAGGTTACTCCATTTCTAAATTAGGCCCCAGTTGTAACCTCGCAGAGTATCCTGTATTTATTCGTCACAGCATTCATGAAAGGTGCAGAAGGTGCATTCAGAAGGGCATCCCCAAGATGGCTCTGCCTCCCAAAGACAACAAAGGCCGTAAATTCCTGCCTCTCCCGTGCGCACTCGAAACTTAAACTCATGTACAAACATTATCTCCCTATAGGAATGCTACTTCATAGTCTCCTCCAATAAGACTCAGGCACGGCACTGGCCTGCCCCTGCAAGGTTCATAAATATACCTTTCTCCCTGCATAACTCTCTCTCTCTCTTATTCCCTCTCTCTGTCCCGTCACTCTCTCGCCTTTTCTCTCTCTCTCTCTCTCTTGCTTTTTCTCTCTGACCCCACCACTCTCTTGTTAGCTCTCTCTCTCCCTCTCTTACTTTCTCTCACATTCCCTCCCCCCCTTTTGCTCTCTCTCTCTGTCCCCACCACTCTCTTACTCTCTTGCTCTCTTTCTCTCTCGGTCTCTCTCTCTTTTTCTCTCTCTCTCGTCCTTCCTCGGTTACAGTCCCTTCGTGTAACTGCCCCTTTAATAAATCTCTCAGTTCAGACGGCGTGGAGTCGTTACTGGGCGCCCCCAAAACTTCTTTCAATTCATCCAATTTGCAAAGATTTACTACCTTACTTCCCCACTAGAAGAGCTCCATGAGGACAGGAACCATGTATGTTTTATTCTCCACTGAATATTAGACCCTGCAAGGGACCCTCACGTAGTAAGAGATCAGTCAGTATTTACTGAAACAAATAACCAGGATTCTTTGGCCTAGTCCCTCTCTTAAGTCCCTCTTCAAACTCCTAGGTCCACTACCTTGTCTCAATATGATAGAAAGTGGCATAGTTCAACTTTAGTAGACTCAAGTATCACACAGAAACATTACTTTTGGTAAATACATACATAGACTACTGTACAAACTTGTATAGTAAGGCATGGTTGTTAGTGTCAAAAACAAAACAAAGGAGGAAAAAAGCCTGGAGGGATTGACTCAGTTATACTGGTGAGGGAGGCCTGAGTGCTAAAGTTTCTTTCTATTTTTGCACCTATCAATCATTGGTCAAGGGCTGGGGCCTGGGGGCATACATTTTTAAGCATTTCTTAAAGTGCATTCCAAGCAACCTGAAGGCCTTTTGCTCACTAAGTGGTGTGGGGCTGGGGATGTTGGAAGGACAACAACCCCAGGAGCTGGTGCTCACAGAAACAGTAAAGAGATCTGAGGGGGCTTGGGTGCAGTACTGACCAATTTGCTATCGGTAGTCTTGTAATGAGTATAAAATCATGGCTGTATCACAACAAAAGCCTATGTATACATCAGGCATGAGCATGCAAAAGGATGGATATGAATTCTTCTCTGAGAGAAGAACAGAAACAGGAAATGGTAGGAAGGGTGGGGAAAGAGTTTACTAACTTTTTTTTTTTTTTTTTTTTTG